>NC_056744.1:74710659-74730659 GCF_019279795.1 Protopterus annectens | reverse complement strand
TTCTTAGTCATAATCATTTAATTTGATGGTTATTTATCCATTCTCTGTGGTCTCTGCCTCTTCAAAAGTCCTTACTAACACAAGAAGGGAAAATTGCTGCACCCCAATTTGTGACTACATCTTATTAATTTTAAATGAAACTATGGGATCTGCTGTAACCAAATCTTGCCTGTAGAACTGGCACACATTTGTTTCTTGGACGATCAAAAAGTATTAACCCATTAAATTGTCTAATTCCAATGATCTTGGATTGCTGTTTACTTCTCTGAGTACACCTCTCCAACAGGGTACTTGTTTTGAGCATTTTTTTCCAGTCTGAAAGGACTTCTTGAAAGATGATCTACATAACTTGTATCCAAACCCCCCATGAAGATGTCCTTTTCCCCATTCACAATGAAAAGTTAACTCCACTTCCCCTTGAATTATCTGAGTCATTGGATGTTAAATACCTTTCCTGGGAAATGCACTTTCTTATTGTTGTAACCCTAGGATGTAGGATTTATTTGTTACAGAAGCTCATCTGAAAACCACCTCACACGTTTACAAAGAAAGGGTCTCTCTCTGAAGGTTAATCTCTTATTCATGCCCAGGTTATATCTGTCTTATCTTTCATCCAGTCTTTATCTCCTTTTCAGACCTATCAGAATGAAGGGGTATAACTGTAGTCTTCTGCTGGTGATCTCACTTCTGCCCGGTCTGTGATTTGAAAGTCAGTGTCAAACCAAATAATAGTTTCCATTAGTAAAAATCAACAAATTGTTTAAGGAGTTTCCTATCTGTAGAAGAAGAGCTGTTTGTAATGTCTTGTTCTTTAAATTTGTCATGGCATGTAACAATTACATTGACACCCCATTAAGGTATGATATCAGTAATTCCTCCTCTTCCAGTAGTTTGTTCATTGACCGCTGAAAATAGTTAACCTTATTCCATTCCTTAACTATGGCTCCAGTTTGAACCCCAATTCCTTCTAACTAATTGATGATCTATCACTTCTGGCCAAATTTTCACAAAAACAGCTTTACAGCTGTAAGCCTAAACAAAGGACTACAGAATACTCATACTTACAAGCCATCATTGTTCATGGCTTCTGACAAGGGCAGGTGACTAACACTGCTTTCCTTTTTCCTGAGTGGTGTGCTGTACCATGCAGTTGTTGCTGGTAACTTTACTGGGGTCTGGTTCATTGAACTGCTTTCTCATTAGATACTTAAACGTCTTACACACATACAAACATACACACACAATCTTGTCACCAACCAGTGTTGTATGGCTTCCCCAAGGGTCCATCTTATGACCTTAATTTTTTATTTGCATTAATTCCATCATTTGAAGATGGGTTCTTTTTATCCTCTGTGCTCTTGACATTGTTATCATGGAATATGTTAGTTTGCCTAAATACATATGCTAAATGCTGTCCTTATTCAACTCTATCAAGCTTGTAAGTAGAGGAGATTTTAAGTTGGCTACAGTAAAACAAATGCAGCAGTCTTTGAAACTCACAGTTGCCTGAGATTATTTAAAGTTGAATGGACCATTTAAAGCCTGGATTGTGGTTCTCTGAAAGTGGTATAGTATTTGAAGTATCTAGGAGTTTGGCTTATCCCTGCCCCTAGCTTCTGTACCCATATCTACTGTCCCAGCTCTGTTGTATACTTGAATTAGCATTAGCAACTTTTTGATCAGGGAAGACTGGCTGACAGTTGGTTAGCAGGTTCTTTCCACCCATGAATATTGTCTTCCTGTAATAGGCCCTACTTGTGAGAAACATTAATTAACTTCAGTCACTTTTTTTTTTCTTTATTGACTTTGTTGGCAAGGGGCTTTATTGCTACTTATGCATCAGGCAGGTAGGATAGCTTAATTTTAATATCCACACCCCCTCTTGTTGTTACCTTTAGTATCATAATGTAGTAAACTTTAAGGTGAATCACTGTAAGTGCTTACAGTGCCCAAATGTATGTAAAACAACACTTGCAAGGCCACTTGGGTTTTTTTCTACCCCCATCATTGCCCTTAACATCCTTCACTGTGCCAACAGGTGCAGTGAAACATGCCAAGCACAGCTCACTAGCCACTCACCCTGATCACTTAACCAGTGAGCTCAGCTTACATTTAAAGCATTAAAATGCATATGTATGTAGTGGCTTTATCACTTTTAGTCATTTTTCTGTTGCTGACAAATTTATTCCTGCCACACACTTTTGTTATACCACATAACATTGCTGTGAGTCGTCTTGGGTATTCCAGTGTAATAATTTCTCTTGAGATTTACCTTTTGCAGCTTGTTTGTAATTCATTTTTTTCCTTGTGTGCTTTTGCTGCTTCACTTACCATCGGCTGGCCTCCAGTCTGTAATGAGCCTTTTCTTTTCTCAGGAAAAGTGAAGTATCAGTCTTTGGGGTAAGAACTGACCAGAGAGAGACATGAAAGTTGTTTGAACTTGGTCGTGCCTTGGAAGGTTTAGGGAGTTGTTTTTATATATGACCTAACATCCCACATTTTAGCAGCCTTGGCAGTACACTGTGCAGTGCTTGGTACTGTATACGCACACTACTCTGTGCATTAGTCCTAACTGCAGCCTGTGCTGTTTGATGCTCATGCCCACTTTTTCCCATTGACTGCCTCATGTACTATATTTCAGCACATTTCTGATGAGTGTCATTATGAGCAAGGATTATAAACTGTTCTAAAACCTTACCTCCTAAAAACAATGACAGGGTACTGATTGACTTAATCTTTACAATATATGTGACAGTCCTAAAGAGTCTTTGCTACTACTCGAACTCTGTATCACTAGCATAGTGTATAGGCACTTGAGAGCTGTCCATTTTGTACCATTGAGGTTTCTAGAATGATGATCTGATATTGTCAGGCTTCATTTTATCCTTGACATATGGGTTTCGTTCCAGTATCGGAACAAACTCAGGTGTTATTACAACTAGCGCAGGCTAGAAACTCTCATGCTTCATCCTTACCCACAATCCCGACAGACTTGTTTGCTTCAGCTGTCGAGCTAAGTCTATTCTATTAATACTTTGTTTAAAATCTATTGTTAGACTTACTCTTTATTATCATTTTATAGTCTTTTGTATACTGGTATACCTTCACTGTTTTTGACCCCTTCCCATACACTTGCCTATATTCTTGCTATCGTTGTTGATAGTTTTCCCCCTTTCTTCCCTTACACTTCTGTGTAGCTGTAACTATCACTGTTGATAGTCCTCTTTCCCCCTTTCTCTTTTTTCTTACAAAAAAAAGCGACTCCCCTCCCTCCATCCCTCGGCCTTTGAAGATATTCGGTGGAATGGATACTTTCGTAGTAATTATGACATGTATTGAAGCATAGCAAATATGGTTTCCATTCAGACATCCTTAATTATACATTATTTTTAATCTGCAAACTCAGTCTGAGGTAAAACAAAAAAACAACAGAAGCAACCCTTCAGCAACACTTTAATGAACAAAAATTAACCGCTTTCATCAGTGGTATCTCTGACTTCATCAGAATAACTTCATTTCAAAATCACAAGCTATTTGTACATTAAACTCAATCACATGTCCACAATTAAAAGCAGCCTTTATCAATTTTAAAAAGATATTGCATCACCTCTGCTGATAAGAAATAAATCCCTTGCATATGTAGACATTTAAAATTTTTACATAGGAAAGATGAAGGATATGTTGAGAAAAAGAATACATCAACATCAGTACTATATATCCAGGGGAGATGAAAAGAATGAATTTGCGAGACGCATCCAAAAGTTCCCTTTACATAGTTTTAAGTATACAGCAGTGGACAAAGTGGACATGGGACTAAGAGGGGGAGCAGATTTGTATTTGGAATGCAAAGAGATGAGATGGCAAATAAGGTACAATGCTGGTACAGCCCCCCCCCTCCCCCCCCCCCCCCAGGTCTCAGTGAAACCATTTCCATTAGTAGTGTGTTGAAACTGAATTCAGAATTATTTTTTTAAAAAAACAGAATGTTGTAAGGGGAAAAGCATTTTAAATGTCTGTATATGTTTGAGATTTATTTCTTTTCAGCAAAGGTGATGCAATATCTTTTTAAAATTGATAAAGGCTGCTTTTAATTGTAGACGTGATTGAGTTTAATGTATAAATAACTTGTGATTTTGAAATGAAGTTATTCTGATGAAGTCAGAGGTAGCACTGACGAAAGCGCTTAATTTTTGTATATTAAAGTGCTGCTGAAGGGATGCTTCTGTCGTTTTTTTGTTTTATGCTAAGTTTTGAGTGTTTGTGTTTTATTGTGGGTAAGATTGGAGTTTGAGAGTTTTTGGCCTGCACAAGCTATAGTAATGGCAGAGTCTGTTCTGATATCGGAACCAAACCCATATGTCAAAGATAAATGAAGATGGACAGCACAGATAGAACATTATGGTAAGTACGTAACTTCTTTTTTTAGGAATATAACTTCATGCTTAAAGCCTTGAAGGTAGAATTTGTGAAGGAATATGGATGAGCATTAGAGTCAACAGTGCAATATATTTTGGAAATTGAATGGTATTAGACGGTGTTTCTTCATTTTACCTACTTAATTTTGACAAGGATTGCACATTTTTTCCCCTTTTTTTCTTGCATGTGCTTGAAATTTCTAACCCCCAAAAAGAAGTATAGGTGTTTACTATATATTTAGCACACAAGTGTGATTTGCTGAGTAGAGTTTTTGTGAATTTTTGTATTTTCTGTAGTAAAATAAAGGTAATTTAAGTTGAATTATAATAACTGCAGAATTTATTCATAGAATAAATTTACTTGACATTTTCCATCTTTCATTGTAGGAGCCAGTTATATATAGTCCATTAAATGCAAAATAATTAAAATGTGTGTTAAAATTTTAAATTAATTTAACATTTTACTTCGTGTTTTACATGTGGTAGGTTTAGCAGTAAAACCTAAACCAACCAAAAGATAACACCATGGAGCTTACAAAATTGGGGAACAAACCTTAAAGAAGGATTAGCACAACATAAACTAGCCACAAAAATTGCCTGCAAATATCACTTTTATTAAAAATTCAAAACTGATATAGCGCTTTCATTCCACAAACCTGGAACCTCATCAGAATATTAACCCTTGTTTGATCATTTCCTTAAATACCAGTTATTAAAGGTACAATGTCTAAATAATTGTGTTCACTAATCAAATTCAGACATTAAATTCTGTCTTCTGGATCAAGCAAATTACAAAGTCAGAAATCATATAAATCATCTCTTCTTTGGAAAACAGTAAGGACATTAAATGTATGCAGAATAAAAATAAAAGTGTATGTATTCATAAACATCATTTAAACTCATTAAATTAATTATTTAAAAATTAATTATAAATTATTTTTTAAATTTATATGTTTTTCAAGAAAGAATCCACAAATTAATATTTTACAATAAAAATACACATTGAAAATCAGCCAAAACATCCCTCAATGGATTAATTAAATGCATTAAATAAATAGGGAAAAATAAGTAGACCAACAGGGAGCATCTTCTAAATAAACTTTCAAATATAATGGTCACTTATAATTTAACTGCCTAAAGTCTTAACACATGGTTAATGGATACTATTTAATTTAACCCTGGTTTGTTCATAGACTAATTTTAATTGCCACAACATTTCTTTGAATTCTGTTCTTGAGTCCCCAGTCGCCACCTCTTGTTTTTTTTTTCACATTTTCAAGTGTGCCAAACTTATACTCATATGTTCCTTTACAAGTACCTGTGCTTAAAAAGTGCATTATTGATCTTAATGTCATGCATATGCTCATAAGTCCTTTTCTGTAAGGCACATTTGGTCTTTCCTATATAAAAACTAGTGCAGCCTGTGCATATGGCTGTATAAATCGCCCTCTTTGTTTTACAGTTACTTTTAACAAATTTATTTTTACTTTTTAAACTATATGGTTTGAAATTATCTTCATCTAACATGCAGGCACATTGTCTACATGCATCACATTTACTAGTCTCAAATTGTGTGGGGACAACCAGTTGATGATGATTATTATTATTATTATTATTATTACCATATTTCTCCACAAATAAGACCTAACCAGAGAATAAGGCCTAGCATGATTTTCCAGGGTGGTCATGATATAAGCCATACCCCAAAAATAAGCCCAGTTAAGATAGTCAACAACACACAACGGATGTGTTGAATTATAAAATAATATTATTGACACCTGTTGACTGAGGTTATCGTCCTCTGCTTGCCATTTTCACACCATTTGGACACCCAACTTCTACTCTTTGCAGAAAGTCATAAGATTCTTTCCCTGGGAGTCCTCCACAATTCTTAGTGTAATCCTCATCCTCATTCACAATTGACTGGTGAGATCCTTGGCCCATAAACACTGGCAAGTGTACTTTGATTGGTCAAAGTACAGACAATGCACGTAAAACGTGCGCACTTGATAACGAACGGCAGTGGTGTCATCTTAACCATCGCCATTTTGTGTTGCTACTCCTGTCTCGTAAGTCTTCAGTTAATCCCCCCCCCCCAACAAGATAAGTGCAAAAAGAAAGAGCTGTTCTGTCGAATACACGAAAGGAAACCTGGAGAACTCCCAGGGAAAGAATCTGATGGCTTTCTGCAAAGAGAAGAAGTTGGATCTCCATATGGTCTGAAAATGGTGTGCAGAGTATGATAACCTCAGTCAACAGGCCGATGAGGGAAATGCTAAGAAGTGCAAGTGTGGATCAGGTCGGCAACTATTATTTCCTGAGCTGGAAAACATCATCTTTGAATGGATTGCTAACAGGAGAGCAAAGGTTTGGTTGTGCACAGGGCTGATATTCAAGCATTTGCCCTTGCAGTGGCACCACAGTTAGAAATATCCCCAGAAGAATTCAAAGCATCACAACATTCGCTGGATTGCTTCCTTCAGCGATATGAACTGTCTCTAAGATCAACAACACTGTTCAAGGTGGAAGATACTGAAGTTATTAAGCTTGTACTTGTATTCAAGTCCTTTCTTGATGGCATCCACTTTTCTAAATACCAGCTCTCCAACATGATTGCTCTGGATGAAACTGCAGTGTTTATAGGCCAAGGATCTCAAACAACAATTGATCAGAGGGGTGCCTCGTCAATCTACATTCCCTCGAAACCTTTTAGGGCAGAAATGTGTAATGTTAAGTTGTCTATCTCACCTTCATTCTTGCTGGTTGGGTTCGGAGCTGATCCTCGGCTCCGACTCTGCTATCTACTAAAGCTCGAGGCATCCCCATATCCCACAATGCTTGACGCTAGATACCCAGATCTCGTTTGCCACTTCAGCTACAAGGTTGCGCTTTTACTGGCTCAGGTCTTATTAATCCTTTTTTTCTATTATTAGCTAATATTTACCTTGTATTTTTCTCAGATATAGTTAATTTTACCCTTGTAGTATAGTTAGACTGTGTATCCCCTAGTTTATCCCACTAAGGAAACTCGTTTTCTGTTACAGAGTTTCTACCCCCCCACCTTGTTTCTTCTCTATTAGTGGCTAACCCCACCCTTTTTGTACCTATAGGAGTAGTATTTAGCCTTGTACTTTTTATATATATATTATTAAGGATAGTTGTTATTGTTATTAAGTGGTGTGAAAGTTTTTTGTAGTTGTTAGCTTAACTAGTGCGGGTGTGTGAGTGTTTCTGTGTGCCTTTTTAAGCACTAGTTTAATTTTTCTCTCTTTAGTATCCCCTGGCCAGTATGTCCAAGGATACTAAAGTCTCAGGCTTCAAGAAGTGTGACTCGTGCTGTCAGAAGATGTCTCTGACAGACGGTCACACTTCTTGTGTGTATTGCTTTGGTTCCCTAAACCTGCAGGACTCCTGCTCGGTGTGTCATGCCTTCAGCCCGAGAGTCCTGCAGGAGCGTAGGAACAAGCTTATTTTGAGAGGCTTACTTAAGCCAGAGGGATCCCCGGCGAAGCCTCAGTCAGGGAAATCCTTAAAGCCCGCCAAGCCGTCAGCTCCCAGTTCGGAGCCATCGCCGGGCGGAGCATCTGCCTCCTCCTGTTCGATTCTGGCTAGAGCCAACATCTCTAGACCTCAATCGGCTCCGACTTTAGTGTCGGAACCGTTGTTGGGTCGAAAACGTTCTAGGTCCCCTTCCCTAGAATCGGTTAGTTCGGCTCAGAGATCACCGTTGCTTCAGTCTGAATGAAGCCATATGTCCCACTCCTCTCGGTCCTCCAGGCTATCTGACCATGACTTGGAGAAGGGTGGTCAGTAGACTCCTTAAATCGCAGGCCCTGGCCCAAATGTTAACCAGCCCTTCTCAACAGACTGTGGCTGTCCCGGAGTCTTCAGCAATTCCTCCTCCGCCTCCCCCTTTGCGTTCAGAGTCGGAGCTGGTTGGGGCTCGAATCTTGGAAACTGAGCTGATACCACACCTTTCGGCTCCTTCGTCGGCTCCAATCTCTTCATTGGTTCCTTCCTTGGAGGGATCTGGGTGCCGGGACTCCCTCGTCGGCTCTGAGGGGGCGAGTGGCATCGGACCTTTGTCCGACCCCGTTCTTCCTCTTGGGGCTTTGGCGCAGGTGAGCTCGGCCCCTACATCGGCCTCGGAGCCATCCCTCTCGGTGCCGGGGTACACGTCTCTTCGGAGTGGGGACCCTCTGCTCTGCCTGATAAGGGCGCCTTCGAGGTCATGAGGAGCGTGCTGACTCCTGAGTCGGCTCCTCGATCGGCCCCTTCGGCTCCTTCCCCCATGGTGCCTGCATCGGTCTCGGTCCACCCTCCTGACCCCAAGCGTGGAGAACAGACGCTCCAGGTCGCCCCATTGAGCATATCTTCCTCTTGCGAGGCCTCCCCTGATCATTCAGAGGAGCCCCCTCAGAAGAGAAAATGTAAGAGGAAACATAGAAGTCACAAAAAGAGAACACACCAGCACGGACCAGGAGCTGTGAGAAGTTCAAGATGAAACCAAACAGCAAAAAAACAGCAAAAAATGGTCGAATAAAAGTTATTTTTGAAGATCCTTGGTTCAGCGTTTATTCAACTACAATTTATGGTTTACATCGTAGAACCTCTATTTGTGCACTCATTGCTGGAATTTGGTATTACCCTTGGGAATTGAAACCAGTTACTGTTGTACTTTCATCTTGAACTTCTCACAGCTCCTGGTCCGTGCTGGTGTGTTCTCTTTTTGTGACTTCTTTGTATTCCAGTTCGTAAGAGGAAACATGTCGACTCCCCCGAGTCAGTCACGTCTGATACCGACTTGGAGGATTCGGAAGGGTCCCCAAGATCCCCCTCTGAGGATGTCTCCTTTTCAGACATCCTAGAGATCCTTAAGCAGAGGGGGAACTGAACTGCCCTTAACCCTTACCTGGACGTGTTTGGTTCTCACCCTTCCACCTCGTGAGTGTCTCTACCCTTCGACCCGCTCATGGAAGTAGTGGCTCGAAGGGCGTGGCCATCCCCGGACACAGTGGAACCAACTCCCCGCAGGCCCACTAAGTTCATTACAGCCCCACCCAACAAACAATTTTTGACAAAATGTGTCTCCGTTGATGCCATGGTGGGGGCAGCAACCATGAAGAAGGAGTTGGCTGACCCTTCGTGCCTGTCCATCCACCTAATAGAGAGTCTAGGACAATGAGCAGGTACAGGAAGTGGATGTTTTCCTCAGCGACCTTTTCCATGCGGTCGCTGAATTATGTGTGCCACTTCACCCGCCTTCAATGGGATCTTCTCAAGGAACTGAGTGATACCCTTCAGGATCCATCAGCTGCGGGGGCTCTGGACAAGATGAACTCCCAGCTGGCGACCCTTAACTCTATCGTCAACTCCTCCATGCGGCTCATTTCTTATGCAGCCCATGGGGCGAGTAGGGCCGCAGGTACAGGCATGGCTTTGAGAAGACATGCCTGGATGCGGTTTTGTAACTTTGCTGACCCCTTTAAGGCGTCCTTCACCAATACCCCCTTCGATGGTTTGGCTCTGTTTGGACCACAGGTGAAGGATACCCTTACCAGGTGTGAGCAGGAAGGCAAGACTCTCTCTGCCGTGGGAGTCCATTTTTCTACTCCCTCTAGACCATACCCTAAAGGTCAGAAGAGTGGGAAAATGTGGTTTCGGAAACCCCAGGGAGTCGTGCCTGACACACGTGGCAAGTTTCCCTCCAGGGGCAGGGGAGGGAACAATAATAGACGCCACCCGAGGGGAAGAGGGGGTCCTCAAAATTAGGGTAGCAGAGAATCTTTCTCTAACAAACCCTTTCATCACCCCTGAGGGGCTGCCCGACTGTCCACCTTCGGTGGCAGTCGGGGGAAGATTGTCACTGTACCCAGAAGCCTGGCATCTCCTCACACAAGACAAATGGGGTACAGTCCATCATATCTGAGGGTTACAAAATCCCCTTTGTCCACACCCCTGTACAAACAACCAAGTCCCTTCCAGATGTTCCACCCAGTCTAAGGGAACAAGCAGTGCTAGAAATTTCAAAACTGCTAGAAAAAAGGGCCATCCAGCCAGTCCCAGCAGACCAGCAAGGATCCGTAATTTACTCCAAGTTCTTTTTGGTACCAAAAAAGACAGGGGACTGGAGACCCATTTTGGATCTCAGCAGGTTAAACAAATCTGTTCAAAGAACGAAGTTCCGGATGGTCACGCTTCAGTCCATTCTACCCTTTTTGGGTCAGAACAACTGGATGTGCTCCATAGACCTTCAGGATGCATTCTACCATATCAAAATGGACAGGCGCTCCAAAAGATTTCTCCGCTTCCGGCTGGGAGCCAGTCACTATCAATTCAGAGCCCTGCCCTTTGGTCTCACCACAGCCCCCAGGGTGTTCACCAAATGCATGGCAGTGGTTACGGCTCACCTGAGACGGCGAGGATTCCAGGTGTTTCCATATCTAGACTGGCTCCTTACTGCTTCCACCAGGCATCAGCTACTGCGAGCCAGGGATTATACCATCCAAACTTGTTCCGTGCTAGGTATCTCAATAAATTTTGAAAAGTCTGCATTGTCGCCCTATAACCTTTATAGGCACAAGATTCAATACAAAAGATCTGTCTGCAAAACTTCCTCTAGACAGAGTGTCAGACATTCGCCGACATGTGCAGGTCTTACTACAGTGCAAGAGGATCTAGGCAAGATTTGTACTAAAAACGTTGGGTCTCATGGCAGCAGCAATCATACTAGTTCCTCTGGCTCGTTTTCACATGCGGATTCTTCAGTGGATGCTTTTTACGCAATGGTCCTTTCAACAACTTCGGATGTCTCACAAGATAATAATCACTCAATCATGCAAAGACCACCTGGCTTGGTGGATGGTCTCCCCTCTAGTACTCCAGGGCAGACCATTTGTTCTTCCTTCTCCTGTTGCCACGGTGACCACGGATGCCTCCCTGATCGGGTGGAGGGGGGGGGGCACTTTCAGAGCAGGACTGTCCAGGGCACTTGGCAACCTCTAAAGTACCACCTGCACATAAACGTCTTGGAGATGAGAGTGGTGCTTTTAGCGTTGCAAGCTCTTCAGGACTCTCTACCCACCAGGGCTATTGTAATTCAAACAGACCATATGTCTGTAGTGTGGTACATGAACAAGCAGGACGGAACCAAGTCATATCCCTTATGTCGAGAAGCACTCAGAATCTGGCAGTGGGTGATCTCCTCTCAATGGTTTCTAATAGCAACGCACATCCCCGGGAAGTCCAACGTCATAGCAGACAGGCTAAGCAGAGCTATTCTCATGCCTCATGAGTGGTCTCTCAATCAGTCAGTAGCGGACAAAATTTTCCGCAGATGGGGTCAGCCTTGCTGCGACCTTTTCACAACTCCTCTCAACAGCAAGTGCGACAATTTCTTCACTCTCTTTCCCCTCTCCGGCCACTCCCCCAGAGACGCTGTAGTTCACGATTGGCCCCGGGGTCTTCTGTATGCATTCCCACCTTTTCCCCTAATTCCCAAACTAATTCAGAAGGCGACCGCATTGGGATCCAGGATTATCCTCATTGCCCCTTACTGGCCTCGACAAATTTGGTTCCCATTCCTGCATCGTCACCTGCTGGAGCAGCCTTGGAATTTGGACCCAGTGCCAGACCTCTTGGTCCATCAGTCGGGCGGGCTGCACCAATCCCTTCAGTCTCTCAACCTCACAGCTTGGTTGCTCCACTTCCAACCTTAGCCAGGCTTCCACATATTTCTCAGCCGGTGCGTGAAATCATCCTTTCTTCGCACAAATCTACCACCAGGAAGACTTATGCTAGTAAGTGGAAACGTTTCTCTTTCTGGGCAGAGGCTAGGAATATAGACCCCTTTACAGCCCCTGCCCATCACGTTCTAGATTTTTTAGCAGAACTGTTTCAAGCTGGTTCCTCGTCTGCCACCATTAGGGTCCAATTAGCTGCTATCGCAAATTTCCACGCTAGCCTGTCAGAAACCAGCATCATGTCCCACAAACTTTGCAAGGCCTTTCTTAAAGGAACTATTTTGCTTAGGCCCCTGGTCAGAGATCCCCCACCTCCGTGGGACTTAAACTTGATATTAGCTTCCTTGATTCTCCCCCCTTTTGAACCTGCGGCTTCCTGTTCCTTAAAATTGCTTTCCTGGAAGACTCTCTTTTTAGTAGCCATCACCTCAGCTAGGAGAGTTTCGGAACTTCAAGCCCTCTGAATTCGTCCTCCTTCCTTGTGTTTCATAAGGATAGAGTTTCACTCAGGACTAATCATTTGTTTCTGCCCAAGATACCTTCTGAAACAAACCTGAATCAGGCTATCGATCTAAATGTCTTTTATCCTAACTATTCGAACAAAGCTGAACAAAAGTTACACCAATTGGACGTTCATAGGCAATTACATTTTTATTTGGCTAGGACTAAACAAACAAGAAAATCAGACCAACTGTTCCTGTCCTATGCTGAGGGCAAGCAGGGCCTGCCAGTTTCTAAAGTAACCTTATCCAGGTGATTGTCCTCTATTTATTACTTTGATTTATCAGCTGAGACAAAAAACTCCCTACTAAACCTAAAGGTCATTCCACCAGAGCGTTAGCTACTTCGGTAGCTTTTCAAGCAAGACTACCAATGGAATCTATTTGTGCTGCAGCCACATGGGCCACTCCTCATACTTTCATTTCACATTATAAGCTGGATATGGCGTATCTAGGAGTAGAGCTGATTTTGGTTCAGCTGTGCTCAAGAGTCTGTTCTGTTCCGATGAGCCACCCAGGACTAAGGTGCTAGGGACGCTGTCCCAACCAGCAAGAATGAAGGTGAGATAGACAACTTAACATTAAGAAGTTATGTACCTACCATAACGTTCCATGTTAGTTGTCTTCTTCTCGCCTTCTTTCTTGCACCCCACCCTCCATCCCCCTAGCCTGGACAGACCGAGAAGAGTCCCTTTTTGAGGCCTTCTTCCTCTGGCTGAGTCTTATCTGGGTTACGTCCTCCTCTGTTTTAGTACTGTAGGTAAACCTTGTAGTTTGGACAGGTTTCCTTGAAATTTTTCTCTGGTGTTCGTTCTGCCAAACGAGATCTGGGTATCTAGCGCCAAGCATTGTGGGATATGGGGAGGCCTCGAGCCAGTAAATAGCTTTCGAGCTTTAGTAGATAGCAGAGTCAGAGCCGAGGATCGGATCCGAACCCAACCAGCAAGAAAGAAGGCGAGAAGAAGACAACTAACATGGAACGTTATGGTAGGTACATAACTTCTTCTTATTCTACATAGCAAACATTTTATGAATTTTACATGTTATGCATATTATATTATATTATTTTACTAAATAGAGTTGTCCCAGTAGGAGAGATGTATAAGTTATGCATTATTAGTTTAACTGTTTTAGTTTGTTTAAATTACATGTTTTTTGGAGTATGTACATAATTGAAGTCTGAAACTCATTTATAGAGATGGTTTCTGACTTCTATACTTTTCATATAGTATATTAAGTATTTTATAAGTTTTTAGAATATTTATAGATATATAAATTATGACTTAAATTAATAAATATGTTAGTAGGTTTTAATTTATCTAGAAGTAGATATAATTCATGGTATGTGTGTTTAAGGCATTTTGGCTTGAGCTGTGACGGTATGTATATGCATTGGTTGGTGTTGATCAGCTGTTCTAATTAGTAGGGCAGATCAGCTGACTAATTTTCATGTTATATACTGTGTTTTGAATATTTAATTGCATCTGAAGAAGTCTGGCTATCCAGCCAGATGAAAAATGCTTTATGGAATAAAAAGTTTGCATTACTAGCTTGCAAGTTCGTGGATTTATTCTTTTTGTGGAGTATTAATCTACATTCCCTCCACTGGTTACGAAAGTGCACGTGTTAACTGTATTTTGGCAATTTGTCTAGATGGAAAGAAAACCCCACCTCAAATCATTAGTAAGGGCAAGAAAGATAAGATTTACTTTCTTGAAACCGAAAAAGCCTGGTGCACACAAGCAGTTGTAAGGAAGTGGGTCAATGTAATGCTGCCACTTAATTTACGAGGTGGCAAAAGAGGTCTGCTAGTCTGGGATTCGGCCAGCACTCACCGCGCTAAAGACATGAAGAAATTCCTTGTACGGAGAAGAATAGATCAAATAATGATTCCTGCAGGAATGACTGCCTATCTCCAGACTTTTGATATTGCAATAAACAAGCCATTCAAGGACCATTTGCGCATGGAACTCTGTGACTACATTGAAAATAGAATAGAGAGAAATCAGCATGGAAGCTTTGTGAAGCCTAGCCTACAAGAGGTCATGACTTGAGTGAAAAATTCATAGGATAAAATCACTAACAGCTGTGTTGCCAATGCACTACGAGCAGGATACCTGGACAAGCAGTGCTCATTTAAGGAGACCTGTATTGCTAGGCATGACAGATTGGGGCCAATGGATCTACAGGAAATGGAGTCGCAAGATATTCAGGCCGGAATTCAGGGGTTGGAGACTTATGACAATGTTCCAGAAGAAGATGCCATGACTGTATTTGAATTACTTTTTCGTTATCAGGGCAAACTGAATGAATTGCTTCTGTTTTCAGCTGCCAGCAAGCTCTTGTCAGTTTTTTTTACTTTATTGTATTAAAGAAACGTTTCATTATCAAGGGGTAATTACAAAGTAAGGCCACTAGTTCCCAGAATTCATTTTTATGACTTTCCATCATTCTTCTCTTACGGTTTGGGTAAGGAATAAAGAAAGCATCACCACTCAAAAAGTGGCAGTTATTCACCTTTTTTATTCCCCTCCTCCAATACACATATATTGAGATTTTTCTGCACTTTCTGTTAAGCATGAAATATTGCACTGTGAAAGCCAAGGTGTAGATATTCTGAAGATGAAATGTTTGTTGCACTGTTTATGTAGAATTCTCACACAACTGTTAACACGTTACGTAGAACTGTTGCCCAATAACGGAAAAGTACCAGATAAATGTTGATTTTTGTACATGAATAAATGTCGATTTTTGTATATGAATAAATGTAGATTGTTGTATGGGGGTGTAAAAAAGGCATCCCCTGATAATAAGCCCTAATGCGTATTTCGGCGGGGGGAAAAGTATAAGACCTGGTCTTATTTTCAGGGAAATACAGCATTATTATTGTTGTTGTTGTTATTATTCTGTTCCAATAACTGTTTGAAATTAGATACCATTTTGAATACAGATAATGGTTTGGTGCCCAGGATATCCAGTAATGAAGAGCAATTCCAATTCATATTATCAATATATTTAGTTCTGTTTGCACATTCATTATATTGTAAAATAAGAGCTCTATTCTGTTTTATCATAGGTAATTCGTTATTATTTTCTGTTAATGCATTATCCTGCTTGTCCTCTAAAGTCATAAGAGATATTAGTGATACAGTTTTAAAGGAATGGGGAAACAAATATAAACCCCTGCTTGGGCTTGGGTTAGACAACAATCAGGATAATGCGTTAAGGGAAAATAATACAGAATTATTATTATTATTCCTCTCCACATTTATTTATTTAAAGTTTTTTTTTTCTTACAGGGGGTAGTACTTTGATCAAAGTAGACCATATGCAGGCACATCCTGGATGACAACATTCACAAAAAGTAAAACGGAGCTAATTCACAGCCAAGGAGTTATCACAGAAGATGAAAAGTCCCTAACAAAATTGAAACAGTGAGCAGATATTAACAGGGGAGAAAAACAAATGTAGATACATTTTAGAACTAAATATGGGAGGTAAGCATCAGGTGAGAACAGTGTGTGGAAGCAGAAGTATTAGTTTGGGAGGAGTAATGTGATGTGTCCAGTAAGAAAGCACTTGCAGTCTGAAATTTGATGGAGATGTCTTTTGAGTTATCCTCAGAAAGTGGGGAAATAGGAGATTTGTTTTAGGTAAGGGGGGAGAGAATGTTAGCGTTTGGGTGCAAGAAAAGATAAGGAGTGATCTGTACAATGCAGTTTAAATGGGGGTCTGTTGTGAGGGAGTCGTTTGGGAGAAGTTACAGAAGTTGTAAAGGTTGGTTTTGTTATGGAGTTTGGCTTGAAGGCATCTGGCTAAAGTAGTTTGAAAAGAAGAGGCTCAGAATAGCTCACCTGTGTAGGTGATGGGAGCCATCCGGCTTTATTCCTGGAGGAGGTGGAGCTGGAAATGAATTGGCAGACTTTATTTTCAGTGGACTGTAGAGTGGGTAACTTTGTTTATTTATGTATGTATTTTAGAGACATTGGCTATGATTGGGAGCTTGTATTCAAATTGAGCTAGGAGGACTCATTTGGCTATTGCAGCTGTAGCTGGTCTGGAGGTAAATAAAGATTTTCCAGGACCATAATAAAAGAGAATTAATCTTTTTCCTTGTGTTTTTATTGTGGTTATGGGAGTTAACTGACTGGTCCAGCCATAAACCTAGGTATTTAAAGGGTTTGTTTCTGTTTTGTGACTAACACATATTTCAGAGGAATCTCTGTCTCAGCCTGCCACTGAGACTGAGACTATGGCTTTGGACACTCCAGTGACTTCAGCAGTTGTAGACATCATAAAAGAACTTCAAAGGGTCAATACTATATTGTCCACTTAAATGGAAACATCTGAAATGAAGCTTTCTGCTATTGACAGTGTGCTGACCATTTACTCAGATCATTTTGAGAAAGTGGCTAATATTCTTCAGCAATCCAATCAAAGTCTAGCAACACTGAAGATCAGGGTGGATGTGCTGTACAAAAATGTAGATGTTGAGGATCAGGCAAGAGGCAAGTGTGTACAGATATCTGGCACACCAAAAATGCACAAGAGGTAGACTGCCTGGCCATTGAGGGATTCAAAATGGTTCACTATTTCTCCTGAACTGATAGAGCTTGAAAGGGCTCACAGGTCAGTTATATTACAATCTGCCAGAAATCACGTTGGCCAGTGTTAGTAAGCCTGTTCTGTTTTAGATATAAGGAGAAGTTGTTTTTACTGCTTTGGATGCCAGGAAAGGTTTTAATGATTAATGATGCGTGGGTTTTTGTGGACAGTTACTTTTTTGCAGAAACACAAAGAAATGGCCTGCCTTTTCCTTGTGCAGAGATTGTGCAGGCAGTATTGGCTGAAATTTAAACTGCTGTATCCAGCTACCTTTAGGGTAAATATTGAAGGGAGTTTATATTCCTTTCTTCATTACAATAAGGTGCTGGATAAAATGGAACAGTTGATGTCTGAGCTGTCCTTCAGAGAGCAATCAACAGGACAGAGAAATGTCCATATAGGCTCTGCTGGCAAGTTCATCCCATACAGTGGAGGAGCCTTTCCATTATTCAGAAAGTGAATACAGGATCGAGGAAGAGTAGCCACACAATTAACTGTGACTGCAGCGAATAACAATGTGACGCCCCACCACTGCCCAAGTAACCAAGGAGACTCGACCCTCACCACTAGCACCAGTGGGGGATGTACAATAGGAGGATGACAGGTACACACACAGTATTTCCAGATGCAGCTCTCTGCATCAAGTACAATTTTCCTTAAGAGCACACAGAGACCACAGTCAGTCTCGGGCTGGTTTCTCCCTCTTTCTCCAGATCTCCAATAAGACTCCCCACTGGCACAGCTATAGAGTTGAGATCTCAGCTGAGTGGCCAAGCCAAGACCTCCAGCACCCTCTCTGTCCAACCAGTGCTTTGTGTCCCTGCCCAAGCAGCTGACACACACACACACACACACACACACACACACACACACACACACACACACACACTTGTAGATTTATTTTAAACACACACACACACACACACACACACACACACACACACACCTGGGAAATGCTGGCACAGGTTTACTAGCTATGCCCCTTTTGCCCAGGCTATAAGGTATTTATTACTGCCACCAGCCACCTCTTTATCAGCTACTTTAAGGCTCTTAAAGGGTGTCCAGTCTTACTGTGTAATGTTACTATCAATACAAATGGTAGTTTGACCAAGAGCAAGACTGAGTGGCCTACACAGCGTCACCAAATAAATATGTAAGTACTCTCAGAGCTTAAATATATTTAGACAGACTAGTCACAATGAAAGGTTTAAATATATTTAATAATAAATAATAAAAGAACAGGACAATACTAAATATACATTTACAGTTAACGTCAGAGTTCAAAATCACAGGAAATATTTAAAACAACATTGCAGGACAGTCTCCAATAAATAAAGAAAAACATCTAAATTAAGCTTTGCTATATTCCTGACTATATCTAAAAGAATTGTACTGTACTCTAGTACACTTAATTAGATCAGCAAGGCAGATGTGGTGAATAGATCCTCTAGCTGATGTTGTCAGGCCAAAGACAGAATACAGAATGCAAAGTCTTTCTCAGAGAGTTCTTAAATTAATATCTCAAATATTACTGTTGGGATAGCTTGCAGAATTACATCATTTCTTATCATCTGACTGTATCCCAGGTAAACCCCCCACTGCTAAAAGCTAGTGGTATTTAGCATCTACCTGTGAAAATGCATACACAAGGGTTTTCCCCTCAGATCTTTGCAGATCCTGGAAGTCATAAAACAATAAAACACTTCCAAGACGATACAGAAAACTTCTCAGCAAAGACATCTTTTTATTGCATGGCCATAAAGTAATTTAATTTCAGCTATTTTTCTGAAGTTAACCTTCTGTATCTCAGTTTCCACCATTAACATATATGCATTTAAACAGTTACAGTAGTGTATATACATTTCGTTTCCAGTATGTTTACATTTTTAAGCTCAGTACTTTACAAACCCTTTTCAACACACTTCTGTATCAGCAGTTTGATATACACGTAACATACAGTTGTAACACAAGTATCTTATACATATCATTTCGATGTTCACCAGTGACATATAATTCATTACAAAATTCCAGGTAGCTGGGCAGGCAGTATCCCTCCCTTTGTCACAAACATAACTCATGGGACTTTAAATTTTAGACAACATGCTTATCATATTTTTTGTGGTAAAGCCAGTTGTTTTGTTTGAGTTTCAAAAGTGGATCCTGGGGTAGGGGCTTTAGATATTTTAGTTTTATAGTTAGTATATTGCCAGATTTCTCATCTGTGTGTTATGAAAATGATTAGTGTTTCTTATAACTTTGTGGCTATTGTTTGTTATTGAGCTGCATTTGGGTTTTTCGTATTAACTTTGTATATCACTGCATACATTATTCAAACAATGGAACTTTCATTTTGAGTCATTAACTCTGCTGCACTTGTTGATGAAGGATAGGTTGTGTACAGTAAATATGAATGCCAGGTAGTAGTTCATGTGTCCTAATGATTCTTGGTCCATGAGGAGGGCAGAGTTAACTCGAGACATTGTTCACCTATCCGATTTATGAAGCTGCCAGCATGGGCATGGGGCATTGAAATAAGCTGATGATCTAAGAGCTGTTAAAATGTGTCTCATATCCCCTTTCAGTTCCCCAAATAGTTTTGAAGTGAAGCAGCATCACATCTGGGGATAGTGTCTAAATTGTATTCATTAGCTGAGAAGATGCAGCACTTATGATTGCTGTTTGGTGGTAGGACCGAGAGCCTTAGATAATGGTAATCACTTAGTCAGTTGCATTGTATG
>NC_056744.1:74555659-74705659 GCF_019279795.1 Protopterus annectens | reverse complement strand
TTCGACGTGGTGGGGAGGGGTTCTTGCAGGGTTGAGGCTTCTGACTATTTCGTCTTCGGAGTCTGTCCAGACCCCCCTGGTCTTGAGTGCAGGTCCAACCATCTTGCCCTCTTAGGGACAGCCCGTAGCCGTAATGCCCCACGACGTTCCGATCTTGGAACAACCTGCTTGCGAGACCTCCCCAGAGAGCCCTCCTGAGGAGCCCCCCTGCAACCAAAAGTGTAAAAGGTGGCACTTGGACTCTCCTCCAGAGTCCCTCACAGAAGACATGGACCTGAATGAAGGGGAAGGTTCCCCTGAGATTACCCCCCAAGGATGTCTCCTTTGGAGACATCATGGAAATCCTACACCAAATGAGGGGTGGTCTACCTCAAAAGCGACCTCCGAGTCCGTGTTTCTGGAGGCATTCGGCTCGGGCCTGTCTACCTCTTGGGTGTCCCCTCCTGCCTTATCCACTCATGGATTTGATTACATCTAGGGCATGGAAGGAGCCTGACACCATATAGCCCTTACCCAAGCACCCAGACAAGGTTTTGAGTCCCCTTGCTGACAAACTACACTGGCGTAAGGAGTCCCCTGTAGAGGGTATGCTGGTGGCGGCAGCCACCAAGAAGGAAATTCACCCAGGAGAGTTCCATGGTCCATCCTCTTGACAGAGAGTCAAGGACGTTGGATTGCTTTGAGAAGTGAGTCTATACTTCAGCGACCTTCTGTGTGAGGGCACTGAACTACATAGCACACGTTATTCGACTCCAGAAAGATCTGGTCAAGGAAGTCATGGAATCGAGCCCAGGGTCCATGTCGGCAGAGGACAAGACGACGTTTGCATGAATGGCCACCCTAAAGTCTTTAGCCAACACATCCATGCGTTTGCTCTCCCATGCCACAGAGGGAGCCGCACGGGCAGCGGGGTCAGACGTTCCCATCCGGCGTCACGACTGGCTCCGCTTATGTCAGTTCTCGGAGCCTTTCAAGGCATCTTTCACCAACACCCCTTTTTGATGGTGCCTTCCTCTTTGGGAAGCCAGTCAGAGAAACTTTAGTCTAGAGCGAGAAGGATGGGACGACACTGTCTGCCGTTGGGGTCTGCTTCTCTCCACCTCAAAGGTTCATTTCCAGGAACCAGCGTGGCCAGAAGAAGATGTGGTTACGAAAGTCTCAGATGTTTTCCTGAGATGCTCAGACTCGCCATCCCTCAGAGGCAGAGGTGGATACGATAGATGCCACCCTAAAGGCAGTGGAGGTCGTAGGAATTTCGGGTCCTGAGAAGCTTTCTCGGATAAACCCGGCCAGCAACCCTGAAGGGTTACCTGGCTGTTCATCTCTGAAGGCAGTTGGGGATCGTTTGCACCCACTAGCTTGGGAGTGCATCACTACAGATCAGTGGGTGTTGTGAATCATATCCATAGGATATTTTGTTCCCTTCAAGGATCCACCCCCCTTTCACCAAAACCCTCCCAGACGTCCCACCCAGTGGGAAGAAGCAGTATTACAGGTATAATCACTACTGAGAAAATGAGTCATCCAACTGGTCCCCCAAGACCAGTCCGGATCCGGGGTTTATTCCAGGTTCTTTTTAGCACCAAAAAAGACTGGGGACTTCAGACCAATATTGGATCTGTCCCAGTTGAACCTGTCAGTAACCAAGACAAAATTCCGGATGGTCACGATTCAATCTGCTCTGCATTATCTGCAGGACAGAGACTGGATGTGCTCAATCGACCTCCAGGATGCGTACTGTCACATCAAGATGCACAGGCGCTCCCGGAGGTTTCTTTGCTTCCAGCTGGGAGCCAGCCCTTACCAGTTTCCCGCCCTCCCCTTCCGTCTCACCACAGCCCTCCAGGTGTTTAACAAGGTAATGGCAGTGGTAGCGGCTCAACTGAGGCTTCAGGGCATTCGTGTCTTTCCTTACCTAGACAATTGGCTCCTTACTGCCCCCTAAGAGCATCTACTACGTCAGGCCAGGGACTCCTTTCTTCAGCTAGTCAGCAAGTTGGGCATCACGATCAACATGAACAAGTCTGCTCTCCAACCAGTCCAAGTTCTAGATTTCATTGGGGCAAGGCTGGACACAATATATTTGCAAGTGTTTTTCACCTCAGACAGGTTATGCACCTTGAGGCTACATGTCTTACACATCCTTCAGAACCAGTTTCCAACAGTTGAAGCGGTGTTAAGAGCTTTAGGTTCTATGGCGGCGACGATAAATCCTCTCCTCATGGCACGCCTTCATATGAGAGTACTGCAGTGGACTCTAGCAGTACAGTGGTCGCTTTTAGACCTTCCCTTATCCTTCCCAGTGAGAATTTCGAAAGTCTGCAGGGACTCCCTTTGGTGGTGGATTCAGTCTCTGGATCTACTCAAGGACCATCCCTTTCAACCCCCTTTACTCCAAACCACGGTGACCACGGACGCTTCCCTACTAGGGTGGTGGTGGGGCATTGCTCGGAAAGGACAGACCAAGGCACGTAGTCCCCGTCCGATACCTGTCTGCACATGAATGTTAGAGATGAGGGTGATGGTTCTTGCGTTGCAGGCCCTACGTGCTCATCTTCTTCTAGGAACGATTGCCATTCATACAGACAACATATCAGTGGTTTGGTATATCAGCAAACGGGGAACCAGATCTTATCCCTTATGTCGAGAGGCCATGAGAGTGTGGGAATGGGTGATCTCCACTGGCGTTTTCTGGTGGCAGTGCACATCCTGGGACGGTCCAACATTTTAGTGGACAGGCTCAGCAGATCTGTCCCGATGCCTTACTAGTGGTCTCTGAAGCCTTCAGTAGCGGTGCAGATCTTCCTAGAGTGGGGTCGTCCTTGCTGTGATTTCTTTGCGTCTCCTTCCAACGCAAAATGCAGCGAGTTTTTCACTCTGAATTCCCCTTTGTGGGAAGTCCCCAGAGGTGCTCTGATTCATGCTTGGCCTCCCGGGCTTCTTTATGCTTATCCCCCTCTTCCCCTCATGTCGAAGTTTCTGCAGAAAGCCCGAAGGCTGGGGATCACTGTGATCCTCATAGCCCCACTCTGGCATTGTCAGGTTTGGTTTCCCATACTCAGGTCACACCTAGTTGTTCCACCATGCATCTTGGATCCGGTCCTGGATCTGCTTTCACATTCCTTGGGGATTCCTCACCCAGATGTGGAGAGTCTGAAGCTCGCTGCTTGGCTGCTCTGGTTCCTATGATTCTTAGGACTCCTGGTCTATCTTCTCCCATTAAATCCATTCTTGTGGCAGCTCATAAATTGTCCACCAGGAAAGTTTATTGTAGTAAATGGAAACTTTTTTCTATTTGGGCCATGGAGAGGTCTTTGGACCCTTTCACTGCACCACTTTCAGCGGTCTTGGATTTCCTAGCTAGCATTTTTCATCAGGGTGCTAGTTCCTTTATAGTGAAAGTTCAACTAGCCGCCATTTCTATTTTTCATGTTGGGGTAGACATGCCTTCGCTGGATTCGGCTAAACTTTGTAAGACCTTCCTCAAAGGTGCCTTTCTTCTCAGACCTTCGGTTAAGGACCCCATCCCTCCGTGGGACCTTACTTTGTTGTTGCAGGCATTGGTTTCGCCTCCCTTTGAGCCTGCGGTATCTGTGGATCTGCAGTTTTTGACCTGGAAAACTGCCTTTTTGGTTGCCATCACATCTGCTAGAAGATTGTTGCAGCTGCAGTCTCTTTCTGTCAAAACCTCCTAAATGATCTTTCATAAAGATACTGTATCGTTACACACGAATCCGTCCTTTTTCCCCAAGGTAGCTTCGGAAGTCAATATAAGTCAGATTATTAATTTACCGGTATTTTTTCCGAACTACCAAAGCAGGGGGGGGGATACAAGTTACATTTAATGGACATACATAGGCAGTTAAGATTTTATCTGCACAAGACTAAACCTTTCCGTAAGTCTGATCAGCGTTTTGTGTCCTATGCCAAGCCCTTCTTTGGCAAACCTGTCTCAAAAGTGACTATTGCTCACTGGATTTCACAATGCATTGGCCAGTTTATTCAGATAGAGGTTTGTCTCTTCCAGGAAAAGTGAAGGCTCATTCGACCCGATCTATGGCCATGTCAGCGGCCTTATGGTCTAGGGTCTCTTTGGATGATATTTGTTCATCTGCTGCTTGGGCCTCATCTCATACGTCCTCACCATAATGTTCCTTCTGAGTAGTTCTACTTCATTTGTCTTTAACCACCCCCCCCTCCTTCCCTTAAACTTATCCTTTGAGATTTGACACGTCCTTTGTACTGGACAATTGTTGCTAGGATCTTTGGTTCTGTTAGGGCTAAAGCACTTTTATGATATTGGTGTTGGAGGATAAGGTGTTAATAGGTTGGGTATCTGTTATAGGTTAGGCAGCAAACTCGATTTGAAGGGAGAAGGGAGACAGTGGCATTATGGGTAAGGGGAGGAGCATGGAGCTCGGAGCCATAGCTGGAAAAAGCAGCAGTGTCAGATCCAATATGGATCCGAAGACCCACAGGTTGAAGACAAATGAAGTAGAACTACTCAGATTGAACATTTTGGTGAGTACATAACTTCTTTTTACTTTAGAACATGCCTATACAGATAAAGATGCTAATATACTCCCAATGGCCATCTCACTCCCTGACTTTAATCTCTACTCCCCTCACTGGAAAACCAGTAGTCACATATAAGGGGGAATCTTTTGAGAGGCTGATCATCTTTTTTAGCACATAGGAAGGGCTCCATGGTGTGGATGGCAGTAGATATATACAAGGGTGGGACGAATTTAAGAAGCACCTGATTTGTAAGAGATCATGAGGATTCTGCCAGTGTTAAAAGATCTGTCCTTTTTTAGTAGATTGCAAGGGGGAATTTTTAAAGAGCCAGAACTTAGTAAAATGTGCAGGAGCTCTGAGTTAATGAAATAGGCCAGAAAAAATACATTAAATGTTTTCAGTTTAAATCAGATTTTGTGATTTAAAATCTGAAACGTTCTTTTTTTTTAACACATTTATTAAGTTATCACTTAAGACATAGGCAAACATACATTTATATCTTTTGCACAACTGTCATCAATTCAACGTTACATGAATTGCTCAATTCCTGCCATCCCTTAAACCTTACTCCTCCTCCAAAACATTATTCTGCTTATTATTCCCACAATTTCCATTTTTTTCTACGTAATTTGCTTCCTTTGCGAATATCATATTTCCAGTAATTTTATATCTGTTACAATATTCACTGCTTCAAATACAGTTGGTTTAAACTTTGATTTTCATTTTGTTAATAATTGCTTTTTTGGCAAGCCACCAGAATTGAACTTAACAAGGCATTCTTTTGTCTAGGCAATTCAGATCCTATATCCCAGCTCAAAAAGTAATTTCCTAAATTACAACCATTTGCTCACCTAATATTTTCACAGAGTACCCTGTAGGCAATTTTTAAAATCTGCCAACTCATTTCACTCCCAAAACATATGTTCCTGGTTACTTCTTTCTTCCCCACCACACCTCAACATTTGCCATCTTCCTGAGGAAAAAAATCTTTGGAGTCTGCTTGGGGTATAAAAATACCTATACTTCCAAGCAGAAATCCTAAATCTTCTAGATTTGGTTTCATATTAGGGAGCCATACATATGTTTTCCCATTTTTTCCAAGTGAATTGCTTATCCAGTCCCTTTCCCCAATATTTTCTAACGTGCTCTGATTGACCGTATAGTTATAGCGCAATGTTGTATATATTCTACTAATCATCCATTTTTTTATCAGCAGCTTCTGTTCTAGATTCATCTAAAAACTTTATCAGAGCAGATCTTTCACTTAGGCTTCTCTAATCCCTTTTTGTTTGCCTATACTCTGACATCAATCGTCATTAGGGAAGGCAGCCTCAAACCTGAGGTCCAAATATCTTCTTAGCCTCTTCCCATTCTGTTACCTTTCCCTGTCTAGTTATTTGCTCCCAATACCTTGATTCCTTTGCTAGTTTCCTCTAGTAAATTACAGCCCCCTGTTGCCCATTCTCTGTACTCTTAATTGCAGTCATCCCTATTGGCAGAATTTCTTTTCTCCAGTCTCATGTTGGCCGAGTTCTTCTACTTTCTGCTACTTTAGGAATATAATATTCTGTATGGCTGCTGTTCATAGATGTGTACTAGGCCAATGGCCATGGAGCCTTTGCAAGCCTAGCCCATAGAAGTGCCCTGGCATCATGCCACCGTTAGTTCCCGGTGCCTGTATCAAGTAGAGCCACTGGAGTGATCCCTGGGTTGAACTTTCTATTCCTAACTATTATCCTTAAGGATCTGTATCCAAAATCCCACACACTCCTTTTTTCTTGACCCCCCTCCCCCGCTTTCATCATCTCTTTCTACTTTGAATTATAGCTTTCTGCTTTTATTATGTATATGAACCATAACTGTGTCGCTCGAAAATATCCCTTCAAATCAGGTAATTGTAAACCACCTTGTTCTATAGAAAGGATCAGCTTATCCTGCTTGACATTTGCCTCCTTTCCTTTCTAGATGGTCTTTCAATTTTTTATTAATTACTGTCTTCAAATTCTCCTCTGATTGATAAAAATATGCCTGACCTGTATATAAAACTCAAGGGACTAAAAACATTTTCACTGCTTGCATCTTGCTATCCAAATCATTGAACACGATCTTCCACTTTCTCAGTTTTTGTATTATTTTTTCTATAGTCTCTTCCCACATATCCTTAGCTTCCGTAACATAATCCTTTTTAACCCACACACCTAAGTGCTTAATTTTATCGTGTCCCCATAAATATGGGTATTGCTGAGCAATTTATGTGTGGGTACATAGTTTACAACTATAGTCTTTGTTTTGTCTTCATTAATGTATCACAAAAAAGTTGAAATTTTCTCAGAATGTTCCACAATACTGAGATGTCCTTTCCTGGTTTCATAAGGTACAAAATATAATCTACAAATAAAGCTGACTTTTTTGATTACCATGCCAATTATATCTTTGAATTTCCAAGTCCCTTTTTTCTTTGCCAGTGGCTCTAAATATAATGCCAGTAACAAAGGGGAACAAGGGCATCCCTGGCTGGTTCCTCTATTCAGACGCAACTTATCAGAAAGGAATCCTTCCACTTTAATTTTTGCCTCCCATCCATCATTTATCCTCCTAATCAACCTTATTATTGTATCAGGAAATTCAAATGCTTCAATTGCCCTACTCATAAAATCCCAGCTTACTCTGTTGAATGCTTTCTCTGTGTCTAGACTCACCGACAACTGTAGTATTTTCTTAACTTCTGTTTCCCCTCTGGATGATCTTTGTTCTATTAATGTTGCCTCTTCCACAAAACCACATTAATCCATATTTATCCATATTTATCAATTTTGGCAACATTGTTGCCATTCCTTTAGCTATTGTAGACATAAACACTTTATAATCATTGTTTAAAACTGAAATGGGCCTATATGAAGCTGGGTCTGATGGAGCTTTACCATCTTTCAGTATTACAGCCACCACTGCTTTCTTCCAGGATGTTGATGCTTCCCCTTCTTTTAAGATACTGTTAAACAAAACGTTCCAGATCTTTTGCATGTTCTTCCTTTCTGTCTTTCAAACTTCCACAGAAATACTTTTATTCCTAGAGACTTTTCTGCAGATTGAGTATATGTCTCCATTTTTATCGCCTACCCTGCTGTCTTAGCTGTTAATTGTTTAACCTCATCTGTGTCTAACCTTGGCATACTTATGTCTTCCATAAATATTTCCATTTGTGCTTTTTCTTGATTTCTGCATTCCTCTGCTTTATACAAATTGTCATAAAATGTCCAAAATATCTCGAATACGTGTACAGGCTCTCTAGTTGTTTTTCTTGTTATAGGCTCCCTAAGTTTATCAGATGCCCTTTCCATTTTCCGATGACTAAGTCGTTGTTCTAAGAGTTTTTGTACTGTTTTGAGTTATAAAAAAAAAAAAAAAAAAAAAAAAACAGTTCCTTAAGAGCAGTCTTTCTAAACTAATGCATATTATCCTAATGCTCTGCTGTTTTCTGTTCAACACTCTGCAGTTGTACCAAAACTGTCAATGTTATCCCTTACAACCAGCAAAAAATTAATGGTAAAAAGTAATAGGGAAGACACCAGGCGCAGTTTTTTAGAACTGGGACTCGTATATGGTAGTTTGTTACTGTTGCTTTAAGCTAATGAAGTAGTTTCTGTGGTTTGAAAATGGTATAAATATCAGTGAAGAATGTTTTTTAATTGATTCTGATGAAGTCTATGGTGTAGTAGACAAAAGCGGTAAATCTTATGGAGTTCGTGATGTGAATAAGATTGTTCATTTTTAAAATAGAGTTAGTAGAGTGCTATGGCTTTTGGAGAGCTTGGGAATCCCGTGCCTGGTGTTTTTCCCTATTACTTTTTACTCTGCAGTTATGCCTCCTCTTCTGTGATATTCCCCTTATTCTGCAATATTTTAACCTTTTCAGACCCACTAAATAATTCTTGTTACTTCTTAATCATATCCCGTTTTGTTTTATTTCTACCCTATTTTTAAACTTCACTTTCATTTTATCCCACTCATTGGGTATAACTTCCGAAGAAAATCTCGTCTTCCTTAATAACTGTCAACTAATTTCCACTACTAATTCCCTAAATTCCTCTCTTAACAGATAGGTGGGGAAGGGCAAGTGTCTCATTTTTGCTTCATTACCTTGCATTTTTATCATAGTAGTTATTGGCACATGATCTGAAATAGTTATTGGATGTGTGTCAAAGCTTTCAATTAAATGCACATGTTCCTCTGAAATACAATTTCTGTTCAGTCTAGCCCAGTTATTGTACTTTGGGAAATATGTAAATTCTCCTGAGTTCCTACTACTAAAGTCATGTCTTCCATATCAGATATTTTCATAAATTTCTTCAGAAATCTATCCTCTTTTGTTATATTTTTCCTTCTCGGTGCTGAGGTAAATCCTGACTTGTAAGTAGTATTCCTTTCTTAAAGCTTTTGTTAAGCTCCATAACAGCAGCTGTAATGGAGAATGTAAATACATGCCAGTGTAATTTTCATATATTTTCAGTAGCTCCTCTCTACCACAAATCTGACATTGCTATCTATTTTTCCTCCTCTGTCACTATTGGAGCTCCTCTAGCAATAAGTATATTTTCCTTCGTCCTTGATATTCTGCAGAATATCCCTCCTGAAATCCTTTCTTTATCAAATTCCCATGCTAACTTATTTCTAAATGCATTTCCTGTAGCATTCCTCTTTGCACTCCGCATTTTTTAAATATAATTCAATAATTTTACCTTTTTGTATGTCCCTGTGAGGCCATCCACTTTTCAAAATATGTTTAGTGTAGCCATTATGATAAAATATTATTTCCACCTATTATTTATGACACCTTTTTTGGTGTCTGCATGAAATGATTTGGCAAAAAAAAAAAAAAAGGATCAAATGGTGGAAATTGAAAAAGGGTAATTGTGAGGTGGAGTTCAGGGATGAGTTAAGACAAGCACTGGGTGGCAGTGAAGAGTTACCAAATAGCTTGGGTAACTGCAGCAGAGCTAGTAAGGGAGACGGCTAGAAAGGTGCTTGGTATCACATCTGGACAGAGGAAGGACGACAAGGAGACATGGTGGTGGAATGAGGAAGTACAGGAGAGTATACAGACAAAGAGGTTGGCAAAGAAGAAGTGGGATTGTCCGAGAGATGAAGAAAGTAGACAGGAGTATAAGGAGATGAGGTGCAGGGCAAAGAGAGAGGTGGCGAAGGCTAAGGATAAGGATAGGAAGAGTTGTATAAAAGGTAGGAAACTAAGGAGGGAGAAAAGGACCTGTACCGATTGGTTAGACAGGGGGACAGAGCTAGGAAAGATGTGCAGCAGATAAAGGATAATGAGGGAAACATACTCACAAGCGAGTAGAGTGGGTTGAGGAGATGGAAAGAGTACTTTGAGGGGTTGATGAATGAAGAGAATGAGAGGGAGAAAAGGCTGGATGATGTAGGGATAGTGAATCATGAAGTACAATGGATTAGCAAGTAGGAAGTAAGGATAGCTATGAAGAGAATGAAGAATGGAAAGGCTGTTGGCCCAGATGACATACCTGTGGAAGCATGGATGTGTTTAGGTGAAATGATAGTGGAGTTTTTAACCAGATTGAAATCTTGGAAAGTGAGAGGATACCTGAGGAATGGAGAAAAAGTGTTCTGGTACCGATTTTCACGAATAAGGGTGATGTGCAGAGCTGTAGTAACTACAGAGGGATTAAATTGATCAGTCACAGCATGAAGTTATGGGAAAGAGTAGTGGAAGCTAGGTTAAGAAGGGACATGATGATTAGTGATCAGCAGTATGGTTTCATGCAGGGAAAGAGCACTACAGATGTGATGTTTGCTCTGAGAGTGTTGATGGAGAGGTACAGAGAATGTCAGAAGGAGTTGCATTGTGTTTTTGTAGACTTAGAGAAAGCATATGACAGGGTGCCTAGAGAGGAGTTGTGGTATTGTACGAGGAAATCAGGAGTGTCAGAGAAGTATGTAAGAGTGGTACAGGATATGTACGAGGGTAGTGTGACAGCGGTGAGATCTGTGGTGGGAGTGACGGATGCGTTTAAGGTGGAGGTGGGGTTACATCAAGGATCAGCTCTGAGCCCTTTCTTATTTGCAGTGGTGATGGACAGGTTGACAGACGAGATCAGACAGGAGTCCCCATGGACTATGATGTTTGCGGATGACATTGTGATCTGTAGTGAGAGTAGGGAACAGGTGGAGGAGACCCTGGAGAGATGGATATATGCTCTAGAGAGAAGAGGAATGAAGGTCAGCAGGACTAAGACAGAATATATGTGTGTGAATGAGAGGGAGGATAGAGGAATGGTGAGGATGCATCGAGTAGAGGTGGCGAAGGTGGTTGTGTTTAATACTTGGGGTCAGTAGTTCAGAGTAAGGGTGAGTGTGGAAGAGAGGTGAAGAAGAGAGCAGGCAGGATGGAGTGGGTGGAGAAGTGTGTCAGGAGTGATTTGTGACAGACAAGTACCTGTAAGAGTGAAAGGGAAAGTCTACAAGAGGGTAGTGAGACAAGCTGTGTTATATGGGTTGGGGACAATGGCACTGACAAAAAGGCAGGAGTTTGAGCTGGATTTGGCAGAGTTAAAGATGTTAATATTTGCACTGGGTGTGACTAGGGTGGACAGGATTAGGAATAAGTATATTAGAGGGTCAGCCCAGGTTGGAAGGTTTGGAGTCAAAGCCAGAGAAGCAAGATTACGTTGGTTTGGACATGTGCTGAGGAGGGATGCTGAGTATATTGGGAAAAAGATGCTAAGGATGAAGCTACCAGGTAACAGGAAAAGAGGAAGGCCTAAGATAAGGTTTATGGATGTGGTGAGAGAGGACATGCAGGTGGTTGGTGTGACAGAGCAAAATGCAGAGGACAGGAAATAATGGAAACAGGTGATCTGCTGTGGCGACCCCTAATGGGAGCAGCCGAAAGAAGATGATGATTTATGATTTTTTAAATGTTTATTTCCAGCTTTTGTGTTACATGCACCAAATAATGTTTGGCAGGTTAATCCTTTTACATTTCTCATGTATTCAGGTGACCATACCAAGAAAATGTAAAGATGTGACATTTTCTGGAACTGGCATCTCAAGAATTGCAGCTTGTTTAGATAGATCTAGTCATAAGCCAGAACTGGTAAACAAATGACGCACATAAGTAACTTTTTTCAGTTTGAATTTACATTTCTGATGACTCAGTTTAAGATTTACTTCATGAGCATGGTCTAGAACTTTCTTGAGGTTTCTATCATGTTTGACGTTGCCATCTCCCCCTACAATAATGTTGTCTACTATGTTAGCACATGGATAACCTGAAAAAGTTTTTCCATCACATGTTGAAATACTTAATTGGCAGAATCTATCCCAAATGGCAGTCTCAAGAATCTGTATCTACGAAATGGTGTACTAAAAGTAGTTATTAGGGAAGATTGTGATCCAGTAAAATTTTCCAAAATGAACTTTTTGCATCTAAAACTGAAAAAACAGTGGCATTTGGCATGAGAGTGGCTATTTCTTCTACTGTGCACATTGGATGATGAAGACATTTAAGCGATTTGTTTGGATCTATCAGATCAATACATATTCGAATATCATCTGAGCTTTTCTTATGAGCTATGACCATGGAAGATTTCCATTCATTCTGTTCTTTTACTGAGGTTATCACACCTAAATTCACCATTTTGTCAAGCTTTGCTTTTACTTTGCTCTGCATTGCTACCTGAACCTTCCTTGCGGGTCTGACAACTGGGCTTATTTCATGGTTTAACTTCATAGAGTAAGTGACTGGACATTTGCCAAGCTTGTCTGTGAAAATATCAGCATATTCAGTAAAAATACGCTGTGTAAAACTGTCATTGTTGTTCAGACTTATGTGGTGGACCTCTTTATTAAATGAGATCAGTCCCATTCTCAAACTGCCTTTGTGGTCTAATAATGACTGCATGTGTTTTTTGACTATGTAAAACTGCAAGTCATAGCTGTTCCGAGCAGAATGGCATGAAAGAACTACTGCCCCATCAGCTTGAATCTCTTCAGCACCATAAGCAACTAGTTTTCCATACTTTGCTGAATCAAGTTTCTCATCAGCTTTTACTTTGGCAAACATTTGTGCTGATATAACATTGTACTTGGATCCAGTGTCTACTTAAGCTCTACAGGTTTCCCATTAATCTGAACTGTACAAAATATTTCACTTTTTGCTGCCAACTGGTAGTGTACTATGTTAACTGTTTCATTAATCACAGAGACACCATCAACATAGAAAGTTTGCTCGCAGCTGTATATCTGACCCTACTTGCTTCTTTGGATGGTCTCTTTTAATAAATGTATGTGCCACTTTAGACTTGCAAAGCCTTTTGAAATTATTCCACTTTTTACATTTGTGACACTGCTGACCAAAAGCTAAGCACTTCTCTCGTTTAGGTTCATGACTGCTTCCACAGTTACAGCAGCTAATAATAAGGTTGTTTGTAGTAGCCCCATTCGGTTTATATTTCTTTTTTATCTTAGCTTTATGTTATACAATATCAACATTCGCACTGGCAGACACTGCATGCATGCTTTTCTCATTTGTAAGCATGTTCATATGCTTTTCTGTAAACTCATATGTTTGACAAATCTCAATGGCTTTGCTCAACGTTAAATCACTGTCTTGAAGCAAAATCTTTCTCACTGCATCATTATTAACACCACACACAAGTCAGTATTTTATCAACTATCTTTCAGATCACCAAATCTGCATGTCTTTGCTTTATTTCTTATGTTGGTAATATGTGCTGTAGCAGTTTCACTAGGCTTTTGATTTCTTGTGTAAAACATGTACCTTTCCATTGTAATATTCATTTAAAGGTTGTACATTTCTCAAAATTTACATTTTAGGCACTCAGGGTCTTCCCATTTCAGCTTGTATCGCAATGTGGTGGTTCTCCCCTTTGTCTGCATACACAGCAGGTGCATACTCAAATGAACGTTCCCTCTCAGTGGCTTCCGAGCCAGCTGAATTAAGAATTATGAATGTCTTTTTATGTGCGTCTTTATCAGAAAATGTATTTATGAAAATACATTCTTCCTCAAATACTCGGCAATTCTCAGCAATATTAAACACCAGTGGTACAGGTCTACAAAATCCCTCTGTCATAACAGTAAAATACGTTTAGATATAAACGTAGACCAGGTACTTGTAATCATGCCCAAATACACAACAGTCTCTCTGAAAAGGCTTTACTTTAACACTGAAAAACACTGTGAACACTCCAGAATCTTCGAATACTTTGAAAAGTTTCAGTTAATGCGAAAAAGTAGTACATTGCAAAAAAATTCAATTCTTTTAGCCTTTTTGTACATTTTAACACTTTGAAAATTATTTTGAACACTTTTGTATTTATTTTGAATACTTTTATCAGTATGTCGCAATTTTGGACATTTTGTTTATCTGGTAATTATTTTGAACGTTTTGAATGCTTCTCCACACATTCAATGACTGAAAACATTTAAATGAGTTTAAGTACCTTTCAATAACCACTGGCATGTTTGCGAGTTCGCTCCTGTATATTCCTCCACTTCTAATCTCGTGACTCATGGTTTGCGAGTTGCTTCAACTTAGGATCCCATTCAAACGCCATGCCGCATGTCTCGTGTAATTTCAAATGAGACACTGAGGCACTGTGATGGGTTCAAGTTGTTTATTGTACATAAACACTTCAGGAGCTGTAACTAGAACATATATTTTAGGTAACTGACTCGTTACTTCAAGTACACATCGAATGTGCATCTTCATTCATGCCTGCATTCACTCTGGCTGACTGTACAAAATGGCACTTTCACATGCTCAATAACTTAGATGCACATGCTATTTAGTTACAGTGGCCGACTAGGTACAATACACGCAATCATTCCTCTCAACCGGGAAACATCAAAAATCTGGACAAAGGCCCATGAAAAGTAGGTACAAATCTGTATGCTGATTAACATAAATTTGCATACATAATTATGCAACCTCACCCAGTCTGGTGGAATTGTGGGATACCAACACATGCAAATTGAAGAACAGAAAAAATATTAAACACAAACTATAACAAGGACCATATTATTTTGTATTAATGTTTGAAATTGTATAAAATTTTGAACTTGTGTAAAAAAAAACTAAAATAGTTTTCTTTTATAAAAATAAACTGCTGTTGCATATGCTCTTAATATTAAACAACACAAAATAGAACCAGAACAATACTGTTTTATAACATTTGAACTTTTAACTAAAATTCTGTATAGCATATTGATTTTGTCTGTTTTGGTTCATATAGCTTTAGTTTGTATGCTGTATTCTGTGTGTAGGGAGAAGTTTGGAGATAGATCTAGATGAAGTACCAAGTAACAATAGGTGGACTGCTGAGAAATCTTGTTTTAACTAGGGTCAAAGATGTTGACGGAAAGTGCATTTTTAATTTACTGGGAAGAACCAAGTAATATCCCACTTGATTTGGTTGGGTTTATTTGAAGTCTGTTGCTGATGAAGTAAGATCACATGGAGGTGAAGTCTTTCTGCAGGAGTTATTTGAGATTATTGTGGGAGGGAGAAAACTGAGAGAAGGATGTTGTTGGCATGTAATACTATTGAGAAAAAAAATAATTGTGATAGTGTCATTAAACAGAAAGAAAACCATAGACCCAAGAACTGAGACTAGATTCCTCACTGTTCCTGGCCATCTGGTGATGGTTAATAAAACTGCATGCATGACATATGATGCTTCCAGTAAGGAATGTCAGGTTGTACAGATGCAGACATTTAATACAGTAGCCACAATATGTATTGTACCATTTACTCACTATTTTACTGATGATAACAGGATCATGAGACTGGCTGGTAGATACTGAGTTTTCAGAAATTTAAAAAAACTCAGTAAGTCAGTCCAGCTGAGTACATTAGCTTCCCATCATTCAGTTCAACTCCCTCTGATTTTGGCTCAGGATTCTGATCTGTCCCGCCTAAAGCTTGTGATTTTTGAGAAAATGTATTGGATTACACTTAGTAACTGGAGTTATAAACTTGTTTTATTTAACAAAATGCATATTGACTCATTATTTTCTAACTCCATCAACTTCTCGTGTTGACAGTACTGATTTTTTGAGGTGTGTCCATGATTATTTCTGGATTTGACCATCACTTTGGAGTCTGTACTTAACAGGTTGAGTGCTAAGCTCGTCCGTCATTTTCATCAAAAATGTAAAGGGCAGTACAGTCCGGGCTTCATTTAACCCGGGATGGCACCTGTCTTTGGTCTCGGTTTACACAAGGCTGGCAAACTTTGATGCAACTCTAAATATGATTATGCTCGCTAACAAAATAACAGTGAAGCAAAACATTATAAATGAAATGGGCACATACATATCACAAAGCAGCGATGAGTAATTTAGCGACACAACCATTTAGAGGAAACCGCATATTGAAAAGCATTCATATAAAATGAACTGTTGTGCCGCCAATAATGTTCACAGTGCAACCAAACTGTGTGTCAATAAAACCTAACTTAGTGATTCATGTACTCATCATACAAAGATACACACACTTCCAATTGAAGCAGAAAGGTCAACATTGGTTTATTTTTACAACTTAGAGCAAGATACACGTTTTTAAAAAAATGCAACAATTTCTCAAGATATTTGGAGCCTTCCAGTACGTACTACGTGGTTAAGCAAACCACAGACTTTCAGGATGACAGTGTGGAGGCCAAAAATAGTCTCACCTCCCTCTCTCTTGACTATAGTATTAGTTACACCCCCCCCACACACACACAGCAATGCTAAAATAGTAGAAAAGCTTGTTCCTAACAAAAAAAATACACACAGTTCAAACACACACACACACACACACAGCAAAACTTGTTCCATATAAAATCTGCACAGTTTGTTCCTAAAAAAATACACACAGTTTTGAATAGCTTGTTCATAAATAGCTTGTTCCTAAAACAAATACACACAGTTTTCTAACATAGAAGAGAGTGGCAGCCAGAATTGAATGGACTTGGACTTCACACACAAATAGAACAGACACAGTTCATTCTTTTGAGAAGATAGTTTGCTTGTTCCTAAAAAAATATAGCTTGCTCACAAGCACACAAACTAAAAGCAGATACAGTTTGTGAATACACACCCCTCTGACGGAGCAGCCTAGCAAAACTAAAATAAACATAAAATACAGCAGATACATTTTGAATAGCTTGCTCATTCCTAAAAAAATACACAGTTTGATAACATACAACATATTGACTTGGACTTCACACACACACACACACACACACACACACACACACACACACACACGCACACACACCCATCTGACAGAGCGGCCCAGCAAGACTAAAATAAAGATAAACTACAGCAGACACAGTTTGTTCTTCTGAATAGTTTGCTCGTTCCTAAAAAATACACACACTTTCTGAATAGCTAGCTCGTTCCTAAAATAATACACACAGTTTTCTAACATAGAATGAAGTGGCTGGCCGGAATTGAAATGACTTGGACTTGACTTCCAATAACAACAAAAATGGGGTAAAAGAAGTGTGCATAAGATAAAATACTGCATGGGACCATTAGTGCATTTTTTATTCTTTTTTTTCTTACCTGGAGGCTGAGCTGTTTTCTCATCCTGACCTGCGGACTCTGTAAAACTTACATTGTGTACAGCTGCTATGTTCCCTATTTCCCCCCAAAACAGTTCAATCTGACAGAGTCCAACAGGCAGTAGCTGATATCCTCACGCATGTCCCTGTAGGCTGGTGATGCGTGGTGACGTCAGCCATAAATTTAAAGTTGTAATGAAAAAAATCGGGAATTAAAGGGGCCACTAGGGAATTCGTGGCATCCCATTATTTTGCCCTCAAAGCTGGTAAATTCCCAGGAATTTGGTACAGTTGAGAGGTATGCACACAATGATCTACAATGACACAGGCATTTTTACTTTTATGCAAACATAATGAAACTGTATTAACAAATTAACATTAACAAACATTATACTTCACATATATTGCTATGTAGCATATAACCTAAACAACATTATATAAATTATTCAATTCTTGCCCCATTTTTTTAAAACAAGAAACATCTTTGTTAAGCCATCACTTACAACATAAGCATTATATAAATGAAGACAAACCACAATGACACAATCCTAGTTGCAAGCATTTTACATCACAAACCATACTGGCACACTCCCATTTGCAAACATTATACATTACTTATAATCTACCCAGTCATTTTCATTCAAACATTACAAAGCTCATTTAAGTCCTGCTTTTTTTTTTAAACCTCATTGCTTCCATGTATGCATTGTTCCTACAATTCCCATATGTTTCCTATGTAGTTTGCTCCTACTCTTTTCTAAAGATCTCAATTCCAGTTGTTTTCTCTGTTACTATATTCACTACTTCGAAAATAGTTGGTTTAGATTTTGATTTCCGTTTTCTAATTGTTCTTTTTTTGGCAGCCACCATTATTAGACACAGCAAGGCCTTACCATGTCTAGGCAATTCGGATTCTGTATCATAGCTCAGAAAAGTCATGTCCCTCGTCACACCAGTTGGCCCACCCATCATCTCCAGCAGTGCAACCCACAGGGAATCCTTAAAGTCCACCAACCCACTGCACTCACAGAAAATATATTCCCTAGTACCTCTTTCTTCCCCATCACACCAACGTTTGCTGTCTGCCTGTGGAAAAAAGTCTCACTCTACTTTGGGTATAAAAATACTACATATATCCTCAAATTGTTTCTTTGTGAATTGCTTCCCCAGTCTCTCTCCCCAATCCTTTCTAACGTCCTCTAATTGATTCTTATAGCTATCTTGCAATATTTTATATGCTCTGCTAATTATTCCTTTTTAATGGCAGCTTCTGTTTTAGATTCTACTAAAAACTGTACCGGTGCTGGTCTTTCGTTTAGGAACCCCCTATTTCTTTCTGTGTGTCTATACTCTGATATCAATCCTTGAAAGGGAAGGCAAACTCTATCCAAAGTCCAAATAAATTCTTGGCCTCTTCCCATTCTATTACCTTTCACTCTCTAGTTATTTGCTCCCAATACCTTGGTTCTTTTGCCAGTTTTTTCCAAAAAATTCCAGCCCCCTCTTGCCTGTTGTCTATATCCCTAATTACAGTAATTCCTATCAGCATAATTTCCTTTCTCCATTCCTATGTTGTCTTAGTGTCTTAGTTCTTAGAATAATTTCTGCTGCTTTATGGATATAATATTCTGTATGATCATTGCTATTCTCCTTAAAGGTATCCAAAATCCCACACTCTCCTTGTTTCTTGAGCTTCCCCCCTGTTTCAACATCATTCCTTTCCACTTTGAATTATAGTTTTCTGCTTGTGTATGTATAGGAGCCTTAACTGTGTAGCTCTGAAATACCACTTCAAATTGGGTAACCTAACTCTGTCCTGTTTTACTGGAAGAATCAGCTTATCCCACTTAACTCTTGACGTCTTCCCCTCCCAGGTAAAGTTCTTCAGCTCTTTATCAATTGCTATCCACTTCTCCTCTGGTTGATACAAGTATGCCTGACCTGTGTATAAGACTAAAGGGACTAAAAACATTTTGACTGCTTGTTTCTTACCAGGTGATTGTGAGGTGGAGTTCAGGGAAGAGCTAAGACAGGCACTGGGAGGTAGTGAAGAGTTATTGAATAGCTGGGAAACTACAGCAGAGCTAGTAAGGGAGACTGCTAGAAAGGTGCTTGGTGTGACATCTGGACAGAGGAAGGAGGACAAGGAGACCTGGTGGTGGAATGAGGAAGAACAGGAGAGTATACATAGGAAGAGGCTGGCGAAGAAGAAGTGGGATTGCCAAAGAGATGAATAAAGTAGACATGAGTATAAGGAGATGAGATGCATGGCAAAGAGAGAGGTGGCGAAGGCTAAGGATAAGGCATATGGAGAGTTGTATGAGAGATTGGACACTAAAGAGGGAGAAAAGGACCTGTACCGATTGGCTAGACAGAGAGACAGAGCTGGGAAAGATGTGCAGCAGATAAGGGTGATAAAGAGGGAGAAAAGGACCTGTACCGATTGGCTAGACAGAGAGACAGAGCTGGGAAAGATGTGCAGCAGATAAGGGTGATAAAGGATAATGAGGGAAACATACTCACAAGTGAGGAGAGTGTGTTGAGTAGATGGAAAGAGTACTTTGAAGGGCTGATGAATGAAGAGAATGAGAGACAAAGAAGTCTGGATGATGTGGGGATAGTGAATCGGGAAGTGAAACAGATTAGCAAGGAGGAAGTAAGGTCAGCTATGAAGAGGATGAAGAATGGAAAGCCTGTTGGCCCAGATGACATACCAGTGAAAGCGTGGAGGTGCTTAGGTGAAATGGCAGTGGAATTTTTAACCAGATTGTTTAATGAAATTTTGGAAAGTCAGAGGATGCCTGAGGAGTGGAGAAAAAGTGTTTTGGTACCTATCTTTAAGAATAAGGGTGATGTGCAGAGCTGCAGTAACTACAGAGGGATAAAATTGATCAGTCACAACTTGAAGTTATGGGAAAGAGTAGTGGAAGCTAGGTTAAGAAGGGAGGTGATGATTAGTGATCAACAGTATGGTTTCATGCCAGGAAAGAGCACTACAGATGTAATATTTGCTCTGAGACTGTTGTTGGAGAAATACAGAGAAGGTCAGAAGGAGTTGCATTGTGTCTTTGTGGACTTAGAGAAAGCATATGACAGGGTGCCTAGAGAGGAGTTGTGGTATTGTATGAGGTAGTCGGGAGTGGCAGAGAAGTATTTAAGAGTGGTACAGGATATGCACGAGGGTAGTGTGACATTGGTGAGGACTGCGGTGGGAGTGACAGATACGTTTAAGGTGGAGGTGGGATTACATCAAGGATCAGCTCTGACCCCTTTCTTATTTGCAGTAGTGATGGACAGGTTGACAGATGAGATCAGATAGGAGGCCCCGTGGACTATGATGTTTGCAGATGACATTGTGATATGTAGTGAGAGTAGGGACCAGGTTGAGGAGACCCCGGAGAGGTGGAGATGTGCTTTAGAGAGGAGAGGAATGAAGGTCAGCAGGGCTAAAACAGAATATATGTGTGTAAATGTGAGGGAGGGTAGAGGAATGGTGAGGATACAGGGAGTATAGTTGGTAAAGGTGGATGAATTTAAGTACTTGGGATCAACAGTTCAGAGTAATGGTGATTGTGGAAGAGAGGTGAAGAAGAGCGTACAGGCAGGGTGGAATGGGAGGAGAAGAGTGTCAGGAGTGATTTGTGACAGACTGGTACCAGTAAGAGTGAAAGGGAAGGTCTACATGAGGTGTAGTGAGACCAGCTATGTTATATGGGTTGGAGACGGTGGCATTGACGAAAAGGCAGGAGTCAGAGCTGGATGTGGCAGAGTTAAAGTTGTTAAGATTTGCACTGGGTGTGACTAGGATGGATATGATTAGGAATCAGTATATTAGAGGGTCAGCTCAGGTTGGATAGTTTGGAGACAAAGCAAGAGAGGTGAGATTGCGTTGGTTTGGACATGTGCTGAGGAGGGATGCTGGGTATATTGGGAAAAGGATGCTAAGGATGGAGCTGCCAGGTAAGAGGAAAAGAGGAAGGCCTAAGATAAGGTTCATGGATGTGGTGAGAGAAGACATGCAGGCAGTTGGTGTGAAAGAGCATGACGCAGAGGACATAAAGAAATGGAAATAGAAGATCCGCTGTGGTGACCCCTAATGGGAATAGCCGAAAGAAGATGATGTTTCTTACCGTCCATATCCATATAACAAAGCTTCCATTTTTCTCAGTTTTTGTATTATCTTTTTAGTCTCTTTCCAGATATCCTTAGCTGTCACACAAGAATCATTTTTAGTCCATACTCCAAAATCCTTCATTTTATCTTGTCCCCATAAATACTGATATTGCTGAACCAATTCAAGTGTGGGTACTTAATGTACCGCTACCATCTTTGTTTTAGCTTCATTAATTTTGTATCCCAAAAAGATTTGAAACAGTCTCAAAATGTTCCACAACACTGTAATGTCTCTTTCTAGTTTTGTCAGGTGTAAAATATCATCTGCAAATGGCGCCAGCTTTTGTTGATTACCATACCAATTATATCTTTAAATTTCTGAGTTCCTTATTTTCTTTGCCAGTGGTACTAAATATAATGCAAATAAAGGGGAAAGAGGACACCTCTGCCTGGTTCTTCTGCTCAAGCAGAAATTATCAGAGAGGACCCCACCCACTTCAATTTTGCCCCGATCCCTCATATATATCCTCTTACACAACTTTATAATTTTTTTCAGGAAATGCAAATCTTTCCATTACCCTGCTTACTCTGTCAAATGCTTTCTCTGCATCGAGACCCACCAACAACAATGGTATCTTCTTACATTCTGCTTCCCTCTGGATCATCAGTGTTCTGTTAATGTTGACTCACCCCCACAAAACCACTCTGGTCCATATCTGTCAATCTTGACATTACTTTTGTCATTCTTTTAGCAGTTGTAGACACTTTAGAATCATGGTTTGGTATTGAAATGGGCCTGTATGAAGCTGGGTCTGATGGATCTTTACCTTCTTTAGGTATTACAGCTGCCACTGCTTTCTTCAATGAAGTTGGTACTTCTCCTTCTGTTAAAATACTATTAAATAAAACCTTCCAGATCTTTATCAGTTTTTTTTCCCTCCTAGCCTCCAAACTTCCACAGGAATACCATGTGTTCCTGGGTACTTTCCTGTCGATTGGTTATACATCACAATCTCCTATCCTGACTGTTGGTAATGTAGCCTTATCTACCTCTAACCTTTGCATATTTAATTCTTCCATAAATATTTCAATTTGTATATTTTCTTGATTTCTATATTTCTCTGCTTTATACAGACTTTCACAGAATTTCTGAAATATTTCTAATACCTCAACGGGATCTTGTGTTACATTCCTTTGTATATGCTCTCTAAGCTTGGCGACAGCCCTCTTTCTGCTGCCTGAGTTATTGTGCTAAAAGTTTTTTGTGCTCCACTGTTATTAACAAAAACAGTTGCTTAAGAGCAGTCTTTCTAAACTCTTGCATATTTACAAGGTAATCCTTAATTTTCTGCTTAGCATTTTGCAGTTGGTCCTCCTTTTGTTTTTTGAGATTCCACTTTTTTACAGTACTTTAACATTTGTCGGCCCCTCTAAATCATTATTGTAACTTCTTAACCATAGCTCCCTTTCTTTTATTTCCACCCTATTTTTAAACTCCACCTTAATTTTATCCCACTCCTTAGCTATATTTTCAGAAGAAATTTCTATCCTCTCTAATAGCTCCTGAATAGCATTCACTACCCCATTCCTTAAATTCCTCTCTTTTCATCAGATAGGTGGGAAAGCGTCAGTGTCTCATTTTTTTATTTCATTATCCTGTGTTTTTATTTTAGTTATTATTGGTGCATGATCTGAAATAGTTATTGGGTGTGTATCAAGATCTTCAATTAAATGCACATGTTCCTGTGAAATGTAAATCCTGTCTAGCCAAGCCCAGTTCTCGCAGGTTAATACTTCATAGAGTTGTTTCTTGTCCTCTTCGAGTATTTTTGTTTTAATGAAAACTCTGAAACAAAAAAACAAACACACTCCCAGAAGACCCATATAACCTGCCAACTTAAAACAAACACAGAAAATTATGTACATCTTCAGATAATGAAGTTTAACCCTCCTGATAGGAGCAGTTGTCCAAAATTGGCAGCTGCATTCAAAGACATTAAGTAACCTAAAATTAAGGTTATCCATGCTAAGATGAATGTTGTAGCTTGTGCTCCTACTTACACTAAGTGCTCTCTGTTCTTCCCTTGTATTTATTCCCCTCCCAGATGTGAAAAACAGTGTATGTTTTCAAAAAAAAAGCATTGTTTAGCCTTAAGGAAAGTACACTGGCTGTCGTTAAATACAACTGAATTACACAGTTGTAATAAATGCATTAAAGTGTTGAGTTACCAGATGAGCTGCTATCTTTTATTCCTTTCCATTAATTTCATACTTTATTTTTTTACTGAACTGCCTGCCATTATACCTTTTAATTTTGTGTTTCTGTTAGAGAGCAGTATCCAGACCTCTCAATGTATTGCCTTTACCTTTAGTCTGCTTATTTCCATGTTAACCCATTGACTTGAATGTGCCTTTGTCCAGCCTTTCTTTTCTTTATTGCAATGCCTGCGTTTATTAAAAAGCTATTTTCCTTGTCTTTTTTTTTCCTTTTAGTGTCCTTCCGAACATTAATGACATGAATTGAGTTAATGCCTGTTTTATTATCAGAAGAATGAGAAGCAGAGTTCCCTTCTGTTTGATGTTTCACTTTTTGTTGGACAAACTTTTTTTTCTGCTTAGCATGTTCTGCATCAAAAATGACTTTTATCGTCCAGGAAAAAAATATTCTGAATACAGCTGGATAGAACAGCTTTAATTTCACACCTGCCTCTCGTCATTATTTGATTGCTGGGCTAAATTTGATTCTCTTCTGCCTAGTGGACAGTGAATAATCATTTTTCCATAAACACTCTAATTTTTAATAATTTGCCCTTCAGGCACAGTTTTGTCAGGATCTACTCTTTCTGCAGATGTGATTGCATCTCTACTGAAAAGTTCCTGGCTGTTTTCTCATGGCCAGGTTGAGAACATATATATGATGTGCCCTTTCAATTAACAAATACTGTTGCGGAATACCTGTACAGTTGCTTGTTTGCATTTTTGTAAAATTAATGCAGTCTGTTCATTCCAGTTTTTCTTGATACAGAAGAAAATCTCAGATTTTTTCTGTGTGCTCTGTCCTTTAACTTTATCATTTTTTTGAAACAGCTGTTCATGAGCAATCTTGTAGTCAACCTTTTCTTCATTTCACCGTGTGATTTTTTTTTTTTTTCATTTTTATCAGTTCAGCTGAACAGCTATTTCCAGCCTTTTGTTATTTGAGTTGATATACTCCTTCAGTGTTTAATTTATTTTAATCAGCTCTTAACACATTTAACTTTTCCTCTAAATTATTGAAAACCATCTCTTGTACCAAAGCTGGAGCTTGAACTGATTTTTGTTAAATAGCTGCAGGATTCTTCCCAGTCACTGTTTTCTCCTTACCTTTTCTAGTTGATTTTATTTCAGGCCAAGTTTATTATTTGCTGGCATCCAGTCAGTGTACTTCTTAGCCAGTAACGAGAGCTGAAATTAAGTTGTTGATCAGTGTACAGTGATCTTGGAAAACTTGAAAATTTCTCATTTTGAGATTTCATCCAAGTTGCAGAATATCTAGCTATGAGGATGTGCAATGCCCCTCCCGTCACTGGATAGGTTTATTTTTGAAATACAAGACCTTATGAGGAGAATGCTTACTACCCCTCACAGAGATCATAAATTCCTTTGCTGATTTATTTGAAGATCTGTATAGGGAACCTCTGCAAAGTAATATTCTCCGAAAAGGAGGTTGTATGTGCCTTCTACCCTGGAGAGTTGGTGGACAGTTTGATGAAGGTCACTCCGGCGGAGATGAAGCAGGTCATGAAGTCTCAAGCTAAAGAGAAGCCACCCAGATTGGATGGGATTCCCCTTAAAATATGTTTGATGGGGAAGGAAATGTTTTTGGGCCACTTTGTTGAGCTAGCTAATGGAACTTTATGTATCAGTATATTTTGTTTTCATGGAGACAGGCAGTGTTCGCTTTGATTCTTAAACTGGGGAAAAATCTAAGGGATATGGGATCCTACAGACCTATTTTAGTATTGAATCAGGATTATAAATTTGTCTATCAAGGTGGATTGCTTGTATTCCTTATATTAGTCATCTTGATAAAGGCCTTTGATAAAGGTCTCCTGGATATTTCTTTTTGAAATGCTCAGGGGATGGGGTTTCCTAGCAAACTGATTAATCTGCTGAAGTCCACATTTATAGGGAGGGTCTGCTGCAATCATAAAAATAGGAACAAGACTGTCATCAGTAATATCCTTATCTTAGAGACAGAAGGCAAGGCTGCCCCACCCCCACTTTTGTTTGCATTTTATATTTTGCCATTAGTGTTTTAAGATTAGAGACTCACCTCTTATGGGCTATTTCTTGCAGGGACATTGAATGTGGATGACCTCTTGCTTTATTTCTTCTTACCTGACTGTGACCTACTGAGAACCCTTTTGCTGCTGAAGTTTTGTCAAGCTGGCTGAATATAAAATTAATGCCAGTAAAGCGCGGGTTGTCAAAATTAATAACACGTCCGCTAGTCTGGTGGTATATGCCTATATTTTTCTTGGGAGGAAGAGTTGGATTTCTTATTTGGAGGTAAATTGTGGACTCAACTCAGTTTATAGGACATGGCTCAAGCTGCTTATGAGGATATCTTAGCAAAGGCTAAGGGAGTATTTTCAGAGGTAAAAGGGCTTTTTCATGTAACAGAATATTCAGAGAGTGTCATGGTTTGCTTCATAGGGTAACCCATTTTCCCCTACAAAAGATTTTTTTTGTATGGATGAAGAAACTTTTAACAAATTATGGTATTATCAGTTGTGCTTGCAGGCTTAGCCTTTCTCCACTCAAAAATATATAGTACAGCAGCGCATTTAAAATTGCTATACAGGCTCCCCTGTGAGAGCAGTCTCCAGTGTGAGTAAATGCATTCTTCCTTGGGTGGGATATGAATACCTGTTGTAGAAAAGTAGTCTTCATTGTGTAATATCTTAAACCTCATGTAGTGGAGTTCTATGGAATACATGCAGATGATTCCTTAAGGGCATACCATGGCATGTCTACAGCTAATGGGGTTCAGCTTTATTGCTCTAAATGTACTCATGAATACTTAAAAAGTCATGGGCATTCAGAATTCATGTAGCTGAAACACTGGTATGTCCTTGAAATCATTTGCATATATCCTATGGGCTTCCACTGCAGAAGGTTTAAGTATTACACAGTGAAGACTCTAGTCTGGCTAAGTCTTTCTTGCAGTTTTTACTGAATGGTTTATCTGTGTAACCTTTTAACCCTTTGCTTGGATTTTGTAGAAAGGAAAGAGAAGGTAAAATTGGAAGAGAGCTTTCAGGGGGACTTAGCTCGTGAATTTTTAGTACACTGTGCTTTGGAAAAAAACTGATACTTTTAATTGAGATTGACCTCTGTCCCCTTCTCTTAGAAGACATTTGGACCTTTGCCATCACATAGGATTAAGGTAATTGGATAATGTTCCTAACTTTCAAAACTGGGAACAGTTATTACAGGAAGACCATATGATGACCTAGGAGCACTTAAAAATATTTTGAAACCTCCCAGATAGTTGATTGTTTCCAGCTTATTATCCAAAGGTAAGAAAGATGGGAACTTACACAAAGAATAACTGGCTGTGGATACAGTGGTGGGGTAAGTGTAAGAAGTTGGGAGGAAAAATCTGAAAAGCATCTGAAGGAGGTACATCCAGAATCCAAAGGTGCACTTTACATATAGATTCAGGGTGCTATGGGAGAATTAACTGAATTTGTAAGTTACATCTGAGACTTGGAGGAGACTTCTAATGGCTTCTTGTTACACTGGTAAATGTAGATGTTTTAGATTCTTTGGAGGGCAGTGATTGTTCAAATATTGTTAGACTTCATCAAAAATAGCTCAGATGTATCCAGGGTTCTCCAGAATTTGCTTGAGATGTAGCTCTGAAGTGACTTGGGATTAGAAAATGGAAAATGTCATTTGGTCATCAGCCTTTTTGGGGAGTGCTAAGAAATCAGAGAAATTTGGGCAAAACAGCTTTCGCTGACAGTAGAGTTCTCTTTTTTTCTCACTGTCATGTAATCTCTGAGTGGGTATATTTAAGGTTGATGATGTGTCCCCTCCACTTGGGAATTGTAAGGTGGGCTGGGGTGCCCATGCAAAAAAGCAAAAAAACTCACCTCTGTGGTGTGCCGAAAGTTGTTTCAGCTGTTATTTTCAATTGGGACTCAATAAAGGAGCTGTCAGTTGATTAACATGAATCCTTGGAAATGTAAATTTTGGGATTGAATGGTACTTTATCTGTTCCAAAGAAATTTTCAGTTAGTATATATGAGTAGCTGTGTCTGAACAAAATCTCTCTCTGTCTCTCTCCTCCTCTGCTTATTTATGCTTTGTCTTGATTTAGATATGAAGCTGCATAAGCATCGGTGGAGATTGTTGCATTTGTTGTTATTGGTAGGCCTTAAAAGTGACAATCCTGAGATAGTCAGCGAAAAGCAGAATGTGGGAAGTTTATGATGAGAAAATGTACTCCTCAGACTTGTGAGTTAACCAAATGGTTAGTTTAAAATGAGATCATTGGACTTTACTGTATGGGTGGGATGCTTATCTCAAAATTACATAGGACTCATAATAGAACATTGTGCTACACCATATAATAACTTCATTTATGAGTATATAGTCTGCATTTGGTGTTCAGTAGTTCATGCTTTTGATGTTGTATTTTATTTTGTGTTTTTATTGCTTAAATTTACTTTAAAATTGGTAATAAAATTGTTATATAAAAAGTTAAAAAATAATAAAAAACAAAATAAAAAAAAAAAAATAAATAAAATAAATATTTTTGCCTGTCGTAGAACCTGGGGATCCTTATTTATCCATACCTGGACACTTGTTTGAATCAAGCCATTTTATTGGAAGAAGCACAGAGAGTTCTAAGGTACACCAGTTACTGCCTGACAACCATGGGTTCTCCCTGATCTGCCAGATTGAGGTCTAACTCCAGGGAAGATGAGGAGATGAAGATTCTCTTGAGAGCTTTCCTAGACACAAACTGAACAATTTGTTCCCACTAGAATACAAGGCCGTTCAAGTAAGGCAGCTCTTTTCACATCTCACCCAGAGGACAGTCTGATTGACAAAGACTTTCATTGAAGTAGGTTTTATGTCAGCATCAGTACTGATGATCCCCCTCACCAGAGCACATATGAAGATGCAGTGGTATCATGAAAGCCTGTGTGAACAACACTGCCAACTACTGAATAAGTTGTTACTCCTAATCCCCCTCTTCAGGAAGGAATTTGGATGGTGGCTTCCACATGTATTAAGCATCTATGGGTACTGTTTGTAGTCCAAGGGCGCACCCAGGTTCTAACTGCAGATTCCTTGGATCTTGCATTAGGTACCCATAAAACCATTTCAAGATACAAGGCATGTGGGCTCTCTCTATGACAGAAAAGCATCAGCCTAAAAGAGAATGATTGCCCTTATTCTTTTCTTAAGAGAATTCAAAACGATGTGATGGTCAGGGACTCTGAAAGTGATTACAGACAATACAGTAGCAATGTGGTATATAAACAAATAGGGGTATTCATTTATATCAGCTGTACAGACTTTCATTCATAGCTTGGAGCAAATCTTTCCAGCTAGGTCTTCCTCATTTCATCAAACCTAAATATGTAGTAGCAGACAAGTTGAGGCAGTCCAAATCAAACAGTAGTGAATACAAGCTAGAGTGCAGTGTTTTCTCAAATCTGATGGAATATCCCAGTGTTTGACTTCTTCAGTTTAGAGAACTGCCAGCTGGAGAAATCTTGGTCTAGGTAAGTGAGTGCAAAGAATTGTGGACGGTGAATGCCTTTTGTATATCCTACAGGGTAAGTATCTTTTACACTGTCCCAGCCATTCCTTTGCTCCTGAAAATGGTTCAGAAGGCAAGACAGTCCCAGGTTCATTCTAGTGATCTCTTTATGTCTAGGGCCACTGTGACTCTCCCAGCTCTTTCATATGATCAAAGAACAGCTGTTTCTCCCATAATCTTGCTTCCTCCTGGCTCAGAAAGAGGTCATTGCTGCTCCCATAGTTGAAGTGTATCTGGCAGGCACCCTAGATTGCTTAAGCCAGTTATATTTTAAGGGGCATTTATTAGATGGGAAATACAATGTTGTAACAGTTAAAAGGAAAGACTTGCTGGGCTTATTGTCTTTTTCTGCTGTCAGACAAATGTAATTTAATAATAAGCCACAGCTTGTGCAAGAGGCTAGAAAGCCTATGATAAGAAGCAGTTACCCTCTTCAAGTGGAGAGCATTTACCTTTTGTTGTAGCACAAGGGGTGTTTTACCTGCAGAAGCTACAGAGCCAGACATTTTGCAGTACGTAATGGAACAGGTTTCAGACTAGCCTGCCCTATGCATCTGTTAATGTGTACCTGCAACATGCCTTCCTTTGGACTTTCCCCTTTCCCTTGAGGTAGTAAATCAGTTCATAAAAGAAGTATTGCGCTTCAAGCCTGATAAGAAACTGATGGCTACCATGAATACCTTAAATTCATATTTGAACAAATAATTATATCTTCCTTTAAAACCAGTGTTTTGGTGGCATAAAAGTTCTTCCTAGATAACCCTGTTTTTGGTGGCCTCAACCAGGAAGATGACTTTGCTTCAAACTGTCATGTGCACAGAGCTGTATGTCATCTTTCAAAAAGACAGGGTGAGCCTTAGCACTATCCCCATAATACCTTGGGTAGTACGACTGCTTATCTTCAGTCTTGGCTCCCAAAACAAGAGAGAGAGTACATTGCATTGTTTGTTATGTATGCAGAAGCAGCTCAGATGTTGCATAATAAAAGCATTGTCACAGGCAGTCTGGCCAGCTTTTTGTCTCTCTCATGCCAGCCAAGTAAGGTAGACCAGTCTCCAAACTAACACTTTCAAATGGTTAGCTCTGCAGGGCCTGCAGATCTCATTGTGCCAGGACATCAGCAGCAGCTACCATAGAAAGCCTTTTTTAGAAGACCCCATGGACCACTCTGCAGATGCTGGATCAATCCAGGAGCAGGATAGGATTTGTTACTGTAGTTTTGCAGGGTATGCTTTTCCACCATGTCAAGAAGCAAACTGTTGCCTTAGTATTCTTCCCATGGGTAAAGAATCATATTGCAGGAGTAAAATAGAGTGCACTCACTCTAACAGTAAATGCTAATCACTGCTGCAGTGTATGCTCCTATCCACCATCCTAGCCAGTGTCCATCTCTTTGCTGCTCGAGGTAGCCAGACGGTGGAGGAAGCAGTGAGATCACTAAGGTAGCAAATTCATTATATTCTCAAGGGCTTTAAAGACTGAGGACCACTGGCATTATATGGTTATAGATGAGGCACACTTAACAATAGCTTTTCTACCAAAACAGAACTCAAAGTTTCATAGGCTACTTATCTTCTCAGCTGTGTCAGACTGATATCTGGGGGTTTGGCGAGGTGTCCATCTTCAATCTGGGGATTTCTTTGAAGCTCTAGAATTCTCATTGGAAGGGTGAATGTCCTCCTGTAGCTAATTTCTCATGGATGAGGAGTCGTAATGCAGTAGTGATCCTACTGCTTATGTATACTAACACAAGTGTACTTTTAATGATCTTATACTTTATTAATTAGAATTACTGTTAGGCTGTCTTAATTTGGCAAGGATGGCTTCGTAGTTAAGGTTAAGGGCTGTGAAAGGGCATTGTGAAAGACTGAGGGTGAAGGTTGAATGGGAAATGCTAAGTAATGAAGATGGTCCACACTGGGTAGTTTGAAAGCTAGGGTGTTTGAATTGAAGTTTGAGTTGTGAGATAAAAGTGAAAATGACAAACTAGAACCATATATAAAAATGACATAATAGGAATACATTATTTTTGGATGAGATGATATTAAGGTTTTTGTGGCTTGCATTGTACTGCTTTGAAGTGTATTGGTTACAGCTGTTTCAAAGTAGTGTTATCTAAGAGGAGAGACTGTTGGGTGTATGTGCTGAGTAGCAGCAGAAACTGGGAGGAAAGGAGATTGAAATGTGTAGTCCCCCCCCCCCCCATCTTAAGTTTACATTTCCCCAGTGAGAGTGCCAAGGAATGTGGCCTTTCAACACTAGTTGTTTGTCCCTTTTGTAGTTTTATAAAGGGGACTTACTACTGGGGATTCTGACCCGTTCTTGCTGCAGAGGAAGTTGGCATAGTTGGACTGACTGGTGCCTGTTTCAGTTTCCCCCTGGTTTTCTTTTGAACGGTATTGTGACACCATTTCTTCCAAAGTGGAATTCTGCCCAGCCTATTTTATATGATGCTGCTCAAAGATAGAGACACCCTCTCACTCATAGTGATGAGTGCTTAGTTTGCCTTTTCTCTGGGTGACCCTGCTGTAAATGTTGGGTTTGTTTGTAGAGTTAAGTTGCATGGGTTTCAACTGGAAACATTGATCAGTGAGCACAGTGACATATAAGTTATGGCTACAATCTTATCTATAAAGCTGTGCTAAACATAATTCCATTTTTCCATCCGTGTTTTGACATTAACTGCTTCTTGAACTAAATGTTGTAGCATAGTCTTGCATTTGTAAGTACGTAAATATTTTTGGTTTTTTTTAGCATATCCTTGTATCTGTAAATATGTTTCGGTCATTTCTTATGTGATCCTATTCACCCAGGCTGTGCCTGCAAATGGTCCATTGATATCAGTGCCCTACCCTAGTAAACAAATATAAATAAATACATTTTAGTATTTGTACTGTGATTCATAATTTTAATATTTTCTGAATGTATTCTTTAAGTATTGCTGCGTACTGTTTTTTTTCTTTTTTGTACAAGTAACAGTAACCTAAGTTGTGAAACTTGGGGAGAAAATTAGCAAGAGTCACTGCCTCCTTATTACCACCTTCTTTTGAAAGCTGTTTTCTTTTTTTTTTAATCTGTCATATGTTTGTTTACTTTATCTTATGTTTTCTCCCCCCTCAGGTCACTGGATATGTTTTACAAGGCCGAATGGATGACGCTCGACAGATGCTTGCTATGTTTGCAAGAGAGAGTATTCCAGGATCTGGCACAAGAAATTTGTGCAAGACCTTAGATAGCTTGATGAAAAAGATGCCTATCTTTGTGGTATGCTACCAGTGTTTTTTAGTAATTCTAATGGGTGACTTACTGGCGGGGGGGGGGTCTTTAGAGTGGGGTCCCTGCCGAAATCTTGACACCTGGATTGTCAAGTGTAGAAGCTCCAAAAAAAAATTAAACTACAGATGAAGAATGAACATCGAACATTGCTCTTCTCCTTTTAACTTTTTTGTTTTTGATTTTTTTATACAGGTGGTACGCTACCTGTACCCCATTGTGGGGTGCAAGCCTCCCACATCCCTTGAAGTTCTGTATATTAACTCCAAGATTGCAGTACCTCAGAGGAAAGGGAATATTTTGAGAGATGGCATTCTTGGATTTAGTAAATTTAAGTCTGGATTTTTTTACATTTGGTCTACAAATCTAGCAGCTCAGCAATACAGGTCCCAAGATTTTAAATGATTACTAGTACAGTTGCATTTGGAGCACTCTAGAAAAATATAACGGAATATATTTAATGATGCACAAACTGTACAAATCTTGACATTTCAGTTTTCAGTGTGGAAAACCTGTACCATTTGGGAAAATGTTACAAGATCATACCTTAGAGCATGGTTGTAAGGAAGCTATAAAGTGGCGTGAATTAGGATTCTTACTTGCCTTAATTTTGTGTGTGTGTGTGTGTGTGTGTGTGTGTGTGTGTGTTCTTGCGTGTGTGTGTGTGTGTGCTTGTGTGTCTCTCGCAGAGGGGAGATAGAGAGGATGCACAGTTTTCCGCATACTTAACATGATGGGCACCAAGGTGCTGAACAAATAATAAATCAGTGACTGGTTGTATTCATTAACTGTTTTTCTTGCAACTTTGTTTCTTTGAGTGTGATTATATTGTGCTTTTACTTCATGGCACATTCTGTAAGAATCACAGAAAACTGAATTAATAACTGTACTGTGCACTTACTTTTCATTCTTTCTGTCTAGCCTGGTAGCAATCAAACACTGACAGAGTTTGAGCTCAAATGGCAGCATTGGCGTGAGGAGTGTGACCGGTACCTTCAAGATGGAACTTTTGCATCTAACCCCAAACTAGAGATGATCTGCAAGGTAAGTAGACAGTGCAACTCAGGTAATGCAGCATACAGTTAACTCTCAGTTAACTGGAACTCAAGCAACCAGCAAAAAAAAAAAAAAAATCAAAGAAATACAGTACAATTTTCATGTGTTGCACTTTATTTTCCCTCGCAGAAACGTACCTTACATTTTTAGAGTTTTAAAAAGGAAGATAGGAATAAATTCCCTCTCTCTCCCCAACCTGAGAACAAGTCATACCAAACAAGTAGTAAAGGGTACAGAAATAGTCAGACCTGTTTTTAATAGTAACTCTCAAGCAACCAGAAATTACAGTTAGCCGGCATCTACCAATCCCCATGTGTGCCAGTTAACTGAGAGTTTACTGTATTATGACTCTGGGTGGGGTTCAAGGTCTTGTACAGAAGTACTGCATGGCAGTTGTACTGTGAAAGGATAGTTATACATCAGATTGTTTTCTTGGTCTTTCTTTCCATTTCCTGGTAACTTTCAGTCAGCTGTCAGAGTCATCTGCTTATCCTATCCTATCTTACTCTTGAGGCAGACTGGCTAAGTATAACTGTCACATTTTCAAGCCTTTTGATCACTGCGCACTTCTGGACATGCATCTATCAGTAATCCTTGACCTCTTTGTACATCTTGTTGGTGCATCCAGCATCTAGTAGGTGTCAGTATTGCAGTGGACTAGCCTATGCCCTTCGTCCCCAACATGAGTGAAGTGGCTTTGTTCTCCTAAACCAAACCCAAAACACATGGCAAATGTCTTCTCTGAAGCTCCCATCCCAAATCTTGTCATTCTTGAGCCACTCTCCCACCTAAAACCATAAAGAATTATGTCTTTAAGATGCTCTCAAAGACCAAAAACATATCTTGTATAGGTCTAGATAACATTCTGGGTTGTCTAAGCAACAGTTTTTTAACACTTTTGCTGATCCCCTCCTTAAACTGTTTAACCTAAGGCTAGCTATAGGCTATGTGCTCAAATCCTGGTGCACTGCTGTAGTGATGCCTCTCCACAAGGCAGACCCCAGAATCCTTTATAAACGCATTCTATGAACACCTTCAGGAATGCATGGATCATGTGATCCCAAATAAAACCAAGACCCAATCCTCCAAAGGCAGACGTCCTGTCTGGTGGACCCCAGCCATAAACTATACAACAGAAGGAGGAAGCTACTAAATGATAGAGCAAAATCCCAAAAAGGGAAGGCATCACTGATCAGTATTAGCAAAAAACTATGGGCACTCATAAAATTGTCTAAGGCCAGCTTCGAGAGAAAAATTGCACAGGACACTAAGGATAATCACAAGGCTTTCTTTAGTTATGTTAGGAACCTGGGTGGTAATTCCCAGATATGCTCAGAATTAGTCCAAATGACAAAAAATACACTGAACCCACAGACATTGCCAACATCCTAGCTGACAGGTTCAGCGCAAACTCCCCCCCCCCACCAAAAGGGTAAATATCTATCCCAGCAGAGTGCTGCCCCCCTGACATCTCAGATGCTCAGGTAAGAGCCGCCCTCTCCAAAGCAAAAAACACAGCATCAATGGGACCAGGCGGTGTCCCGGCTGCCCCTACATGAACTCCAAGAAGAGCTAAACCCAAACATAAAACTACTGTTCAGTCTCAGCCTTACTACAGGATATGTGCCCAAAGAGTGGTGTACAGCAACAGTGGTCCCTCTCCATAAAGGTGGTGCCTCAACAGATCCTGGAAACTATTGCCCCATAAGCCTGACTAGCTTGGTCTGCAAAGCTATGGAAAGGATCATCATGGACCTCCTAAATAAAGATATTGGGGACCTACAGACACTGGATCCTACCCAGTTCAGCTTTGTTAAGGGCAGATCCTGCCTCTTAAACCTGGTTGATTTCTTTGAAACAGTCACCAAGGCCATTGACGAGGGGAAGGTGGTCCACACAGCCTACCTGGACCTCAAAGGCCTTCGATACAATACCCCACTCGGGCATTATAGATAAGCTCACTAGCTTAAATATAAACCCCTATGTCACTAGATGGATTGCAAACTGGCTCAAGGACAGAACCCACATGGTTAGAAGTGCTGGAGCCATGTCAGACTCCAAACCAGTTACAAGTGGTGTCCCACAAGGCTCAGTCCTGGGACCTCTCTTGTTCGGTATATATTTCTCGGAGGTACAGGCCAACACGGAAGGACTGTGGCTGACCAAGTTCGCAGATGACTGTAAACTGGGCGCCATAATCGACTCTCCAGCCGACACAAGTATCCTCCAAAAGGGCCTCATAGAAACAGACAACTGGTGCCAGAGCCATGGCCTCAAGCTAAATGCCAAAAAGTGTATAGTCATCCTCTTTGGCAAAAACAAAGTGCCCACAAATTACCACATAGGTGGTAATCCATTAAGTACAGAAGAAGTAATTAGGGACCTGGGGACCCAAGTTGATAGCAATCTCTCATTTGACAACCACGTGGCCAAAGTGGTTAGAAAAACATTTTATATAGCCCACCTAATCATGAAAGGATTCACATCTAGATCAGGGGAGGTCATCGTGCCTCTTTACTCATCCCTCATCAGGCCCATAATTGAGTACAATGCCCCTTTTGGGATGTACCTTACCAGACACCTGCAGCAACTGGAAAGACCCCAAACGTACCTCACCAAGAGGATCAAAGGGCTCAAACAGAACTGTACGCTTCTCCACTAAACCACCAGCTGCCAAAGTTTTGCACGAAAAGGTTTCATCACACAGCTTGGAAAGTGGATGCTCTTTCGTTCAGTTGGGAAAATCTTCGTGTATGCCTTTCCACCTCTGCCTCTCCTCCCAAAGGTACTCCCTAAAGGTCAGACAAGACAAGCCAAGGATGATTTTGATAGCTCCAGATTGGCCTCGGAAAACAACACTGGTACCCATTACTGAGGAATCTGGTAAGAAAGCCTCCATGGCCTTTACCTTTAATTCCACACCTTTTGTCTCAGAGGGCGGTCATCTACTCAATGTCAAGCTTCACTCTCTTCATCTAACAGCCTGGCATATTCTGTTTTGAACCACAGCAGGTCTCAACTTCCTCAACAAGTTTTGAATGTGATTATGGAAGCCAGAGGACCTAGTACACGTAAAGTGTATGCAGAAAAATGGAAGAGATTTTTATTTTGGAGTGCAGCAAAGGATTTGGATGTTTCTGAGCCTAATTTGAGTGTGGCTCTTCAATATCTTACTGAGCTATTGGACAAGGGTTTGTCTTTCTCTTCTATTAAGATTCATGCTGCAGCAATTTCAGCTCACTATGAGTGTGACCCACCATTGTTTTCTCATCCTTTGTTCAAGCAATTTCTTAGAGGGGCAAAGAATAGAAGACCCCCGCGTAGAGCTCCTACTCCTGCTTGGGACCTCAATTTTGTGTTGGAGAAACTTACTCTACAACCTTTTGAGCCTGCGGCTACTGCTGAGTTGAAATACTTGTCATGGAAGACTGCTTTTTTGTTGGCCATTACTTCTGCAAGAAGGGTTTCTGAATTGCAGGCCCTTATGGCGGTTGAGCCTTTTGATTTTCATAAGGATAGGGTATCATTACGTACTAATCCTTCATTTATGCCTAAGGTGGTTTCTAGTGTGGCTTTAAACCAAACTATTCATTTGCCTACTTTTTATGCAGATCCCCAAAATAGGGGGGAAAAGATTTTGTACACCTTAGATGTACACAGACAGTTGGGGCGGCCACGGTGGTGCAGTGGTTAGCATTGCCACCTCACAGCAAGAGGTTCTCCGGTTCGATCCTCGGCTGGGGTGCCTTCTGTGTGGAGTCTGCATGTCCTCCCTGTGGTCGCGTGGGTTTCCTCCGGGTGCTCCGGTTTCCTCCCACATCCCAAAGACATGCTGCAGGTGTGATTGGACACTCTAAATTGGCCCTAGGTGTGCGTGTGAGTGTGCCTTCTGTGGAAGGTTGGGCGCCGGGCTGGCAACTCGACACTGTAAAACTCCACTGCCATTCAATGCGGACAGGTGATCCTGTAAGCTCCCTAACCGGGATAAAGCCGAAAGAAGAAGAAGAAGAAGAAGATGTACACAGACAGTTGCGTTATTATTTAAGCAGGACTAGGGATTTTAGGCAGTCTCAGCAGTTGTTTGTTTCTTTTGCTTTGAGTTCCCAGGGCAAGCCTGTGTCAAAACAAACTATATCTAAGTGGATTGGGTTTTGCATTGCATTCTGTTACTCCCATCATGGCAAGGAGATTCCAGCTGGGATTAGGCCTCATTCCAGTAGGGCTACTGCCACTTCAACAGCATTTCTAAGGGGGGTGGCAACTAAGGATATTTTGGAGGCAGCTACTTGGAGTTCAGTGCATACTTTCTCCAAGCATTACCACCTTCCTCTCTATTCTAAGTCCAGGGCTGGTTTGCCACTGCTGTGTTGCAGGGCATTTTGGCAGCTCCTGCTTCTTTATAGTTTAGCCATCCTCCCTTACCTCTGCTTTGGGATTCTACCCTAGTGTTAGGACTGCAGCAATGTGAGATGAAGAACATAGTACAGTTTTGTACCTACCATAAATGTAGATGTTCGAAGATCCACATTGCTGCAGTCAATTCTCCCTCCTTCCCCTCTGTGTTTAGGGGTGGTTGTGTGGGTGAGGTTCTATTTTTTGTAAATGTGTATATATTGTACATATATTAGGTACAGGAGTGTTTTGGTGTTTTTTGGTTTTGGCCTTAGCTTTTTAGGGTCTTCTGACATCTGGGGCAAGAAAGGACTGAGGATATGACGTCGGTCATGCGCATTTGTACCCTGACGTCCTGATGTCAGACAAATGCGCCTTGACCGACGTCAGCCTTATACTTTGGTATTCGGGCCGACTGGGACAGCGGACTACCCAAGTGTTAGGACTGCAGCAATGTGGATCTTCGAACATCTACATTTATGGTAGGTACAAAACTGTACTTTTTATAAAGGGGACTTACTACTGGGGATTCTGACCTGTTCTTGCTGCAGAGGAAGTTGGCATAGTTGGACTGACTGGTGCCTGTTTCAGTTTCCCCCTGGTTTTCTTTTGAACGGTATTGTGACACCATTTCTTCCAAAGTGGAATTCTGCCCAGCCTATTTTATATGATGCTGCTCAAAGATAGAGACACCCTCTCACTCATAGTGATGAGTGCTTAGTTTGCCTTTTCTCTGGGTGACCCTGCTGTAAATGTTGGGTTTGTTTGTAGAGTTAAGTTGCATGGGTTTCAACTGGAAACATTGATCAGTGAGCACAGTGACATATAAGTTATGGCTACAATCTTATCTATAAAGCTGTGCTAAACATAATTCCATTTTTCCATCCGTGTTTTGACATTAACTGCTTCTTGAACTAAATGTTGTAGCATAGTCTTGCATTTGTAAGTACGTAAATATTTTTGTTTTTTTTTAGCATATCCTTGTATCTGTAAATATGTTTCGGTCATTTCTTATGTGATCCTATTCACCCAGGCTGTGCCTGCAAATGGTCCATTGATATCAGTGCCCTACCCTAGTAAACAAATATAAATAAATACATTTTAGTATTTGTACTGTGATTCATAATTTTAATATTTTCTGAATGTATTCTTTAAGTATTGCTGCGTACTGTTTTTTTTCTTTTTTGTACAAGTAACAGTAACCTAAGTTGTGAAACTTGGGGAGAAAATTAGCAAGAGTCACTGCCTCCTTATTACCACCTTCTTTTGAAAGCTGTTTTCTTTTTTTTTTTAATCTGTCATATGTTTGTTTACTTTATCTTATGTTTTTCTCCCCCCTCAGGTCACTGGATATGTTTTACAAGGCCGAATGGATGACGCTCGACAGATGCTTGCTATGTTTGCAAGAGAGAGTATTCCAGGATCTGGCACAAGAAATTTGTGCAAGACCTTAGATAGCTTGATGAAAAAGATGCCTATCTTTGTGGTATGCTACCAGTGTTTTTTAGTAATTCTAATGGGTGACTTACTGGCGGGGGGGGGGTCTATAGAGTGGGGTCCCTGCCGAAATCTTGACACCTGGATTGTCAAGTGTAGAAGCTCCAAAAAAAAATTAAACTACAGATGAAGAATGAACATCGAACATTGCTCTTCTCCTTTTAACTTTTTTGTTTTGATTTTTTATACAGGTGGTGCGCTACCTGTACCCCATTGTGGGGTGCAAGCCTCCCACATCCCTTGAAGTTCTGTATATTAACTCCAAGATTGCAGTACCTCAGAGGAAAGGGAATATTTTGAGAGATGGCATTCTTGGATTTAGTAAATTTAAGTCTGGATTTTTTGACATTTGGTCTACAAATCTAGCAGCTCAGCAATACAGGTCCCAAGATTTTAAATGATTACTAGTACAGTTGCATTTGGAGCACTCTAGAAAAATATAACGGAATATATTTAATGATGCACAAACTGTGCAAATCTTGACATTTCAGTTTTCAGTGTGGAAAACCTGTACCATTTGGGAAAATGTTACAAGATCATACCTTAGAGCATGGTTGTAAGGAAGCTATAAAGTGGCGTGAATTAGGATTCTTACTTGCCTTAATTTTGTGTGTGTGTGTGTGTGTGTGTGTGTGTGTGTGTGTGTGTTCTTGCGTGTGTGTGTGTGTGTGTGCTTGTGTGTCTCTCGCAGAGGGGAGATAGAGAGGATGCACAGTTTTCCGCATACTTAACATGATGGGCACCAAGGTGCTGAACAAATAATAAATCAGTAACTGGTTGTATTCATTAACTGTTTTTCTTGCAACTTTGTTTCTTTGAGTGTGATTATATTGTGCTTTTACTTCATGGCACATTCTGTAAGAATCACAGAAAACTGAATTAATAACTGTACTGTGCACTTACTTTTCATTCTTTCTGTCTGTCTAGCCTGGTAGCAATCAAACACTGACAGAGTTTGAGCTTAAATGGCAGCATTGGCGTGAGGAGTGTGACCGGTACCTTCAAGATGGAACTTTTGCATCTAACCCCAAACTAGAGATGATCTGCAAGGTAAGTAGACAGTGCAACTCAGGTAATGCAGCATACAGTTAACTCTCAGTTAACTGGAACTCAAGCAACCAGCAAAAAAAAAAAAAAAATCAAAGAAATACAGTACAATTTTCATGTGTTGCACTTTATTTTCCCTCGCAGAAACGTACCTTACATTTTTAGAGTTTTAAAAAGGAAGATAGGAATAAATTCCCTCTCTCTCCCCAACCTGAGAACAAGTCATACCAAACAAGTAGTAAAGGGTACAGAAATAGTCAGACCTGTTTTTAATAGTAACTCTCAAGCAACCAGAAATTACAGTTAGCCGGCATCTACCAATCCCCATGTGTGCCAGTTAACTGAGAGTTTACTGTATTATGACTCTGGGTGGGGTTCAAGGTCTTATACAGAAGTACTGCATGGCAGTTGTACTGTGAAAGGATAGTTATACATCAGATTGTTTTCTTGGTCTTTCTTTCCATTTCCTGGTAACTTTCAGTCAGCTGTCAGAGTCATCTGCTTATCCTATCCTATCTTACTCTTGAGGCAGACTGGCTAAGTATAACTGTCACATTTTCAAGCCTTTTGATCACTGCGCACTTCTGGACATGCATCTATCAGTAATCCTTGACCTCTTTGTACATCTTGTTGGTGCATCCAGCATCTAGTAGGTGTCAGTATTGCAGTGGACTAGCCTATGCCCTTCTCCCCCAACATGAGTGAAGTGGCTTTGTTCTCCTAAACCAAACCCAAAACACATGGCAAATGTCTTCTCTGAAGCTCCCATCCCAAATCTTGTCATTCTTGAGCCACTCTCCCACCTAAAACCATAAAGAATTATGTCTTTAAGATGCTCTCAAAGACCAAAAACATATCTTGTATAGGTCTAGATAACATTCTGGGTTGTCTAAGCAACTGTTTTTTAACACTTTTGCTGATCCCCTCCTTAAACTGTTTAACCTAAGGCTAGCTATAGGCTATGTGCTCAAATCCTGGTGCAGTGCTGTAGTGATGCCTCTCCACAAGGCAGACCCCAGAATCCTTTATAAACGCATTCTATGAACACCTTCAGGAATGCATGGATCATGTGATCCCAAATAAAACCAAGACCCAATCCTCCAAAGGCAGACGTCCTGTCTGGTGGACCCCAGCCATAAACTATACAACAGAAGGAGGAAGCTACTAAATGATAGAGCAAAATCCCAAAAAGGGAAGGCATCACTGATCAGTATTAGCAAAAAACTATGGGCACTCATAAAATTGTCTAAGGCCAGCTTCGAGAGAAAAATTGCACAGGACACTAAGGATAATCACAAGGCTTTCTTTAGTTATGTTAGGAACCTGGGTGGTAATTCCCAGATATGCTCAGAATTAGTCCAAATGACAAAAAATACACTGAACCCACAGACATTGCCAACATCCTAGCTGACAGGTTCAGCACAAACTCCCCCCCCATCCCCACCAAAAGGGCAAATATCTATCCCAGCAGAGTGCTGCCCCCCTGACATCTCAGATGCTCAGGTAAGAGCCACCCTCTCCAAAGCAAAAAACACAGCATCAATGGGACCAGACGGTGTCCCGGGCTGCGTCCTACATGAACTCCAAGAAGAGCTAAACCCAAACATAAAACTACTGTTCAGTCTCAGCCTTACTACAGGATATGTGCCCAAAGAGTGGCGTACAGCAACAGTGGTCCCTCTCCATAAAGGTGGTGCCTCAACAGATCCTGGAAACTATTGCCCCATAAGCCTGACTAGCTTGGTCTGCAAAGCTATGGAAAGGATCATCATGGACCTCCTAAATAAAGATATTGGGGACCTACAGACACTGGATCCTACCCAGTTCAGCTTTGTTAAGGGCAGATCCTGCCTCTTAAACCTGGTTGATTTCTTTGAAACAGTCACCAAGGCCATTGACGAGGGGAAGGTGGTCCACACAGCCTACCTGGACCTCGCAAAAGCCTTCGATACAATACACCAAAAGGACATTATAGATAAACTCACTAACTTAAATATAAACCACTATGTCACTAGATGGATTGCAAACTGGCTCAAGGACAGAACCCACATGGTTAGAAGTGCTGGAGCCATGTCAGACTCAAACCAGTTACAAGTTGTGTCCCACAGGGCTCAGTCCTGGGACCTCTCTTGTTCGGTATATATTTCTCGGAGGTACAGGCCAACACGGAAGGACTGTGGCTGACCAAGTTCGCAGATGACTGCAAACTGGGCGCCATAATCGACTCTCCAGCCGACACAAGTATCCTCCAAAAGGGCCTCATAGAAACAGACAACTGGTGCCAGAGCCATGGCCTCAAGCTAAATGCCAAAAGTGTATAGTCATCCTCTTTGGCAAAAACAAAGTGCTCACAAATTACCACATAGGTGGTAATCCATTAAGTACAGAAGAAGTAATTAGGGACCTGGGGACCCAAGTTGATAGCAATCTCTCATTTGACAACCACGTGGCCAAAGTGGTTAGAAAAACATTTTATATAGCCCACCTAATCATGAAAGGATTCACATCTAGATCAGGGGAGGTCATCGTGCCTCTTTACTCATCCCTCATCAGGCCCATAATTGAGTACAATGCCCCTTTTGGGATGTACCTTACCAGACACCTGCAGCAACTGGAAAGACCCCAAACGTTCCTCACCAAGAGGATCAAAGGGCTCAAACAGATGCTATACTCTGCCCGGTTAAAGAAACACCAGCTCTACTCATTGGCATAACGCCTGTTCAGAGGCGATCTGTGCCTGACGTATAAAGCCATGTCCAACCCGGAATTAATGGACATGCTGCACCTCAGAAAATCCAAATCCCATCGAGCTATGCGCTCGAGAGACTTGAACCTCAGCACTGAAATAAATAGGGCATGCTGGAGGGACAGATTCATAACCCAGAGGCTCCCTTCACTCTGGAATAAAATCCCAGTCCAGGTTAGGCAGAGTCCCTCATTGACTCTCTTCAAGAGGAATCTTGATGAGTGGATGGGAGATCTGTTAGACAGAGGCACAGTATACTAACCTCGAAAAAGGGCATAGCAAAATAAATTTAAAATGGGTGGTGAAAGCCAAACACATTCTGGCTAGGCTTATAAATGCCCTAGGGCAGATAGCCTAGTATGAACCTATGAACCCTGGGAACTACAAACCCTTCAGCCTCATAAGATCATAGAAGTTACAAGGCAACCAAGCCATGATGCCATTTATGCCTTGCCAGTACCCATTGTTAGGCATAGCTAGACCAGTCTTACCAAGGGTGAATGTCTCGATAGCCAATCAGTTGATCTGTTTTTAAAAGGCAAACAATGTAACACACTGCTTAATTTAGAGAGGAAATCTGTTCCAGAGAAGGGGTAGGCACTGTGTGACAATTTTATCTCTCCTCTTAGTCTTGTTTATTTGTTGAGCTAGATTAAGGTCTCTTGCCCTAGTGTTTACTGGACTGTTTCATTCATTGAGGTATAAGAGTTCTTAGATTAACGTGTCCCTTATAGACCTATAAGTAAGGCACTAGTCACCACTAAGGAGTCTGTCTGAAACTGAGTACAGGGACAAAGCTTTCAGCCTTTCATGGTAATTAGACTTTTAAGCCCCAGTCCTTTTAGCTGCAAGCCTCTTTGGTCTCTTCATTTGCTTAATATGCTTAGTAAGGTGCATCCCAAAGAGACATTTTAATTAATGGTGGATTTAATCAGAGCAGAGTGCTAGAAGGTGAGGTCTTCTCTATATCTGGGAAGTATACCTTTAGCTATGAGCTGTGCAAAATAGATTTCCCAATTTCTCTTGCAGTGTGATGGTGAAACGTAAGTGAGCTGTCCACTTGCATATCCAGGTTCCTCACAACATTTTCATTTTGAAGTGATGTGTCAGCTATACTCTATGCAGGAGCTGTAGGCTGTTTAACAAATGCTACAGTTTTGCACTTTTGGTGTTGAGCTGGCACCCATTTTTTTGTACAACAGCAATTAATAAGTACAAGCTGCTGCTGGAGTGCATGTATGTCAGAGGGGGAACTTGATGACATCTCTCAACTTATAATCACCCATGAGCTTTGTTAACCAACATAGATATCAAACAGCAGAGGTCCAAGAATTGATCCTGCAAGATTCCACTGGTTGCCTTCATGTTCTCTGAAGATGCTCCCCCCACTCTCACAGTGTGAGCCTCATCCTGAAGCCATATGGCTACCCAGTTAACTACACGTGTCAGTTTGGAATTTATTCAATTAATTTATTATATTTGCATGAGATACAGTATCAAATGCTTTGGCAAGGTCAAGGTATGCTGTGTGCAACTCTGTCAAAAATGATTGCATGATTCATGAGACAGGAACTAACCTTGACAAAGCCAAACTGCTGGGTGTTGCCTCTAATGTTTTTGATATTTTAGTTAATTAGGATTGGTATGATGTATTGTGTAATTTTGCATGTAATACTTGTTAAGTTGATGGGTTTGTGAAGTGGCATTACAAACACTGTGCGCCACTCCCATGGAACAAAGCCAGCTGATGGGCATAAGTTAGAGAGTTTGAGGAGTAGGGCCACACTACTTGATTAACGTTATTAATTAGGCAGTATGGTATGTTGTCATGCCCCAGGGACAAGGTATTCCTCATTTTGGAGAGCAACTTCAGTAAGTGAAGATTGGCGGCATGATTCCTTTAGGGATAGGTAGGTTTGGAATAGCAGTCAGAGGGGTGAAGTTGGCACTAAATTTATTAGCCAGTATGGTAGTGAAATCAACTGGATCTGACTACTTGGTACCATTGTGAATGCATTTGGAGCAGTTGGTGTTATTTCTTATTTTTCTGGCATAGCTAAATAATGATTTATGCTTGTTTTAAGCTAGAGTGCATTTGTGGGATGCTCTCTCTCTCTGTTGTATCCCTCTTTAACCTGTTATCTAGCTGTTTGATGATCTCCTCGGTCTTGTGCGTCAAATCTGTAAGTACTTGCAGCACATTATCATGGACCTTACTAGTCATGACATCAAAACCGCATTAGGCTTGAAACTCAGCAGATCACTTTTGTAAGGGGAAGGCCATGCCTACTATTAATATTGACAACTTCTTTGATAAGGTCATTAAAGTGGTAGTCTTCATAATGCTCACGCTGCCCATCTTTATCTGGCCAAGGCATTTGACACCACATGTTGGGATCGTACATAATGTTACATGCTAAGATCTGATGTTGCCATTTTCATTTGTTCCTCAATTGATGGGTCTCAGATCTGACTTTGAATCCGTCTGTGATGGAATTACTTTATCTAGCTCTTGAGCTCCTCCCGTTATGCATACTTCCCCGGCATCCTACAGTACCTCAAATCTTGTTTGCCGCTTCTTTGCTTCAGAAGTGGTGTCCTGCTCTCTCGAGTTCTATGGTGTTTTTTGTGTGGATTGCAAGTGTTCTATTCTTGTCTCATATTACTTCATCACCCTTCTTTCCTCCCATTGTTACATTTTTTTCTTGCATTATTTCCTTCCCTGCCTTTGGATATTTCTCAATACTATCATTGGTACTCTTTCCTCCTCCTTCTCTTTTAAAATGACACTCCCTCTCTATTTTTGACCATGTCTGAAAAACCTACAAGTTTCAAAAAGTGCACTTCCTGTGGCCATAAGATATCCAATTCTGATGCACACAGGGAGTGCATTTGTTGATTGGGCACAGCCCACCTTGCTATACTAACTGTTCTAGTTGCAACCATTTTAATACCAAGGCCTTGAGTGACCAGCACAATAAACTCATTTTGAAAGGTCTGCTACCTTCCTCTGCTACTTCTGCAGCTTCTTCTATTTCAGAGCCTCAAACCCCATCACAGAAATTGAAGCCATCTTCGGAGGCCAGGGAACATGGGAAGTGGTGTCCTACTCGCTCTCCAGTTTCTCCTCCGGTCTCAGAGCTGCCATCCAAAATTCTGAAAACATCAGATATGACCACTTTGGATCCTACTGTGATGACAGCTAAATCTCCAAAGATCTGATCACCTTGGTTTCCCAGATGGTTTCTCCTTGGCTCTATTCTCCTTTTCTAAAGGAAACCCCAAGGAGGTTGTTGCACCCTCAGTCTGTCACTTCTACTGTCAGGTCTTTCTGAAATCTCTCAGAAGCTGATATGGATAAGAATAATGAGGAAGTTTCTCAGGGCTCAGATTCAGATGGGGTGATTACAGCTGCATCCCCTGTTGGATCAGTGAGTCTTCCTCCTACTTATCATAATATTGTTTTTCCTTCTTCGATCCGTCCGGCAATTTTGGAGCCCTCGGATCCAAGAACTCTGAGTGTCTGTGGTGGATCCAAAGACGACTACATCTTCCACTCAGGCAGAATCCCTGACTCATTTGGAGCCAAATCCCCTAGAGCAGGACAAGTCTGTGAGCCAAACTGTCAGTGGCAGACGAGGGTGGGGATGGCGGGGGCATAGCTGTGAACTTCTTAGTGCAAGAAATCTGGACAAAGCCTGACAAAATGGGGGGACAAAGGCCCAAAAATAGGGACATATTTTAAATATTGCTCTTATAAACTTAGAAAGTTGCTAGAGTAACAAGGTTTGTTTTAACATACATTTTCTGAAGGATTTGAGGTATGAAACTCAAATGTATGTCATTATTTAGTGACTTCAGTCCTCGGATCATCCCAGTGATTTGTCAGAAAACCACAAATTTTAAGGGGAACAGACCAAAAATATGAGCCTAAAATCTGGACATTTGAGAGGTATGGTTGGGGGATGTGTTAGACTCGGAAGCTGTTGGAGCTGTCTTTTCACCACGGCGCTGGACAACTTGGGTCCAACTTTTCCCTCAAAGCAGACATCAAGGCAAGATTGGGGTTTGGCAGCTCCTGGGATTTTGGATCCAAAGCAGCCAAACACGGCTTCTCCCAGCCCTTCTACCTTTGTGGTGATGGAGAGGGCCTTCTGTCAACCAAGAGTTCAGACTACTCTTCTTTCTTTGGATCCTACCCCACTTCCTCCATCGGCTCCTAGTTCTGAGCTTCAACATCTTATACTCGAGCTTCCAGGCAGTTCCCATTCTAGAATTTCCTCTCTTCAGATACCTCTTCAGGCCATCCCACTGAAGAGGTTCCCCACAAGAGGATGTGCAAAAAGAGGTCCTTAGAATCCCCTCAGAAATGTCTCACCGAAGACGATGACTTTGATGAAGGGGAGAGATCCCCAAGGTCTCCACTAGAAGATGTGTCCTTTGGAGACATTTTAGAGATCCTTAGACAGAAAAGTGGATGGTCTTCTGATCCTCCTTCGTAGGATGAGTCAGTGTTCCTGGATACCTTTGGGTGTAGCCCATCTACATCCTGGGTTATCCCTCAGCAGATGAGCTTATAGATCTGGTCCCTCAACTGGCATGGAAGGATCTGGATACAGTAGAACTTATCCCTCATTGCTCTGACAAATTTCTTGTCCACCTAAGGACAGGCCACACTGAAGTAAGGGAGTCCCTGTAGATGCCATAGTAGTGGCAGAAGCCACTAGGAAGGAGCTAGCAGAGCAAAGCTCTTCTGTCCATCCTCCTAACAGGGAGGCTACGGTGGTGGACAGATTCAGAAAGAGAATTTATGCCTCTGTGACATTTGCTGTATGTTCGCTGAATTATTTGGCACACTTCACCAGGTTAGAAAAAGGTTTGAGTAAAGAACTCTCCATATCTGTGGAGGAATGTAAGAAATGCTCTTCATAACTGGCCACCCTCCAGCCTGTATCCAAAGCGTCCATGAAGTTGATCTCTCTTGCAGCTGAAGGTATCTCATGGGCAGCAGGTTCAGGCATAGCTGTAAGGAGAAACTCCTGGATACACCTGTGTGATTTTGCAGAGCCCTTCAAGTCTTCTTTCACCAATGGTCTTTTCGATAGATATTCTTTGTTTGGTTCAATGGTTAAAGAAATGCTTTTCTGCAGTGAGCAAAATGGAAGGACCTTATCTGCTGTGTATATACGGTTTTCTACCCCTCAGAGATCTTTTTCCAGAAATCAGAGAAGGGGTAGAAAACTATGGATCTAAAAATCTCAAGGGCCTTCCCAAGACTTGGGAGGGGAAACTTTCCCCCAGGGACGGGGTTCTAATGACAGACACCGACCTCATGGCAGAGGAGGCCCGCAGAACCAGAGTTTTGAGATTCCTTCTCTGATGAATGTTTTTGGTGCTCCTGAAGGCATGCCTGACTGCTCGTCTCTGTAGGCAGTCGGGGGTACTATTCTCTGTACCTAGAAATTTGGGTGTCTGTAACAATGATATTTGGGTGCAGAAAATCATATCCAGAGGTTACTTCGTACCATTTTTACAAATCCTGACAACCGACAGAAAATGGTTCCTCAAAATTCCACCCAGTCAGCGGGAGTTAGCAGCCTTAGAAGTTCAAAAGTTGCTAAACAAAAGAATTATCCAGGAGGTCCAACCAGAACAGAGAGGGTTCGCAACTTTTTAGAGATTCTTTTTAGTGCCAAAGAAAACAGGAGACCTGAGACCAGTTCTGGATCTCAGCAAGCTCAATCAGTTTGTGAAGAACTCAAAGTTCCGGATGGTCACGGTTCAGTCCATTCTGCCATTTCTGTGAAAGTTCGATTGGATGTGCTATATCTATCTTCAGAATGCATACTATCACAACAAGATGAACAGATGCTCCCGAAGATACCTGCGCTTTCAGGTGGAAACCAGCCACCATCAGTTCAGAGCCCTGCCCTTTGGTCTGATCACAGCCCCCAGGGTGTTTACCAAGTGTATGGTAGTAGTGGCAGCTTGTCTGAGACTGTGCAGATTCAGACTGTTTCCATACCTGGATGACTAATTTCTCAGAGCCTGTACCAGGGATCCCTTTGAAAAAGCCAGGGACTACTTCCTCCATTTATGCCAATATCTAGGCATCACAATCAACTATGTCAAGTCTCGTCTTCAGCCTGTCCAAACCTGGGAATTCCTAGGAGCTCGCCTGGACATGACCAACCAGTTTGCCTTTCTTCCATCAAACAGAGTACAGACCATAAGATCTCAGGTGGAATGACTTCTTTTGTACCCCTCTCCCCCAGTAAGGCTTTGTTGTACAGGCATTAGGTCTGTGGTGGCTGCTATAACCTTGATTCTGATGGCTCAATTCTATATGGACGTTCTTCAGTGAACTCTAACTGTTCAGTGGTCAATTCAACATCCTTTGTCCTCACCGATCAAGCTGACTCAGTTTTGTGAAAGCTGTCTCCCTTGGTGAATCCAGTCCAGTGAAGTCTATCAGGGACACCCATTTGTGTTTCCACCCCTGCTTGCCACAGTGACCATGGACGCTTCCCATTTGGGGTGGGAGGGCATTTCTTGGGAATATGCTTCTGTGAAGAAACCAATCTGCATGTCAGTGTTTTGGAGATGTGGGCAGTCCTTCTAGCATTGCAGGCCTTCCAGGGCACCTTTCCCCAGGAGACTATTGCAGTCCAAACCAATAACAAGTTGGTGGTCTGGTACATCAGCAAACAGGATGGAACCCGATTCTGTCCACTTTGTTGAGAGGTAGTAAGAATCTGGCAGTGGTTGATCTCTTTTGACCACTTTCTTATGGCAATGCACATCCCGGGGAAATCCAGCATGCTAGCAGACAAGCTGAGCAGATCCATCCTGGTGGAAAGGATTTTCCATCAGTGGAGTCAGCCATGCTGTGATCTGTTTGCTTTCCACCACAACAAGTGCAGCAGCTTCTTTGCCCTGACCCCCCCCCCCTTCTCCTGGGACATCACCAAGAGCTGCTGTAGTCAACATTTGGCTTTCCAGTCTCTTTTACGCTTACTCCCCCTTACCTCTAATTCCAAAATTCTTATTGAAAGCACTTTGGTAGCAGAGCAAGCTTATCCCCATTGCTCCTTTTTGACCTCATCAAATGTGGATGTTCTTCATCTCACATTGCTGCAGTCATAACCTGTGGGTAGTCCGCTGTCCTCGGTCGGCCCGAATACCAAAGTATTAGGCTGGCGTCGGTCATGGTCGCTCAGATCTGACGTCAGTACGCCTAGGTACTAAAGCGCATGACCGACGTCATATCCCCAGTCTTTCTTGCCGCATGGTCCGAAGCAGCGTTTGCAAGTGCCGTTCGGCATCCTGAAATTTTCGTATTCTGAGTTTCAGACCGAAAACCAAGTTGGGCTAAGTACCCCGTTGGGGAATATTTTTGTCTTTTCTTGCCTCAGTTAAATCCGGATGTCAGAAAAAGTGAATAATTGTATTTCTTGTGGGAAACAGATACCTCATAGGGATTATCACTCTCTCTGTATTCCTTGCTTGGGGCCTGAGCACGACGTAGTCGGGTGTCGCTTTTGTGCTAAATTTAATAAGCGCACCATTAAACGTAGGTTAGCTTGTGCTAGGCTTGTCTTCGGTAAGCGGTGTAATTACAATATGCCGTCGGATCCTCCGACGCCCGCTACCGCTAAGAAGCGTAAGGAGAAATCGTTAAAATCCAAGCAGGATGAGTCGTCCATTCCGGACGCCGGTTCTTTAGAAACCACGGTGGAATCTGTGGATCCAGCCGAGGTTTCAGTTGAGTCTCAGGGGGAACCTTTAGTTTTGCAAGATGTGGCCTCTCAGGAGTCGGGTCAGGCTGAGGGGGCCTCTCAGGTTGCTGTAATCCCTTCTTTACATAAGGTGGTTAGGCCTTCTCCCTCTGTCTCTAAGGTACCTTCCAAGGCCAGGCCTGGTTTGTCTTCCTCTGGCGTCAGTCCTAGTTCTGCAGGTTCTGTACCTAAAAAACACATGCTTAAAATGGCAGAAGATTTGATTTCCTTGATCAGAGGTTCTATGCCCCCTCCAGATAAGAGGCCTAGGGTAGAGCCAGAGGTGGAAGGATTGGAACATTCTTCAGATTACTCAGAGTCTTCGGCTGAAGACATTCAGGATTTTCCCCCTTATTCTGATTCAGACGCAGAGGATTCTAGTCCTTCTGCTTCCCCTCCAGAGGATTTTTCTTTTTCAGAAACCCTACATTCTATGAGGGAACATTTTAAATGGGAAGGTCAGGATTTCTCAGATTCCCGAAAGAGGCTTAGGGAATTCTTATTTTTACCACAACATAGACCCTTGGCTATACCTCCTGTTTTGGATGTGGTTCAGGATGTTTTCTCTGAGGCTTCCCTTAATCCAGACTCTTTGCCTCCTGCCCCGGTTAAGCCAGACAGGTATTACAGAGTGCCAGAGGCTCATAAATATTTGTATAAGAGCCCTAGGGCTGACCCAGAAACTATTAGCCAGGGACCTAAGGGTGTCAGGGCTTCTGTTGTAAATAATCCAGTTCCTATGGATAAAGACTCTAGAGCTTTGGATAGGTGGGGTAAAAAGGTGTATACCTCTTCCACTCTTGCAATGAGGGCTTTGAATTGCCAGTTTCATATGCTGAAGTACCAGAATTTTCTCCTTAGTCAGTTGAAATCTAAGGTAGATGCTTTAGCAGAGGGCATAGAGTGTAAAGAATTACAGGATTTGGTTCATGCCTCTGATCAGGTGGGTAAGCATTCTTTGCAGTGTGGTTTTGATGCTTTACAGGCCTCTTCCAGGGTGGCTGCCACTGGATCAGTTATTCGTAGGCACGCCTGGCTTAAGGATCAGAACTTGTCAGAGCATGTTAAAGCTCGAATTTTGGATGCAGTCTGAAGTTTTGTTTGGTTCTCCTGTGGAGTCAGTATTGAAGAAAATGGAAGACAAAGCTAAGTCTATGCAGACTGTTAAGGATTTTTTGCAGGTGCAGCCCCCTAAGTTTAGCAGAAATTGGCCTACTAAGGGATGGGCTTACCCTTCTTCTGATTTACAGTCTAGGGGTAGATCTAGATGTGGGAGGGGCAGAGCTCATGCACAGGGTTCCTTTAGGCCTAGGACGTGGAGTTCCCTGCACAGTCTACAGGTGAGGGCAGGGGCCAGTCCTTTCGTAAACAGACCCAATGTCCTGCATCTTCAGCTGCCCGATCCTTCCTGTCTGGCAGCTCCTCTGGGAGGAAAGTTGGCACTTTTCAGGCAAAATTGGCTTTTAGTCACCCAGGACAAATGGGTGTTGGACATTATAAACCGAGGCTACAAGTTTTATTTCCACACATTGCCCCCTTTCAAAGGCATGCCAGACGTTCCTCCTCAGCAAAAGGTGGAGGCTCACAAACAGATTTCTTTACTTCTACAAATGGGGCTGTCCAGCAGGTCCCTCCGTCAGAAGTGGGCCTAGGATTTTATTCTCGCCTGTTTCTTGTACCAAAGAAAGGAAACACTTGGAGGCCAATTCTGGATTTGTCTATTCTCAACACATACCTGGACATTCCAAAATTCAAAATGTTGACTTTGCAACAACTTCTGCCTCTGCTAGGCAAAGATCACTGGATGGTAACTCTGGATCTCAAGGAGGCTTATCTTCATGTTCCTATCAGGCCCAGCTGCAGGAGATTCCTGCGTTTGGCTGGGACTTTACATTATCAGTTCTCTGCATTGCCCTTTGGCTTATCTACTGCCCAGGGTGTTCACAAAGTTCTGGCTCCGGTGATAGCCTTCTTAAGGTTAAGAGGAATACAAATTTATCCTTATTTGGACGATTGCCTGATTCTTGCTCAAGACAAAGACAAGCTACTTCACCATCTTCGGTATGTTATGGCAGTGTTAAGGTGCCTAGGGTATTCTGTGAACGAAATAAAGTCCAGTCTAGTACCCTCTCAGGACATGTGCTTTCTGGGTGTGAGACTGAATACAGCCTCTCAGATGGCGTTTTTGACCCCGGACAAGCAAAGAAATCTTACACTTTACTTCCAAAAATTGTCTCTCCTGTCCAGGCTGACTGCAAGGACAGTCCTTCAAGCCTTGGGATTCATGGCATCTTGTATTCTGGTGCTTCCCAATGCCAAACTGCATATGAGGAAGCTACAATGGTATCTCAAAAGTGTATGGACTCAACACTGCCACAGTTTGGACACTGTCATTCAGATAATACCTTGCATTCAAAAGAAATTTTTCTGGTGGGCTCAGGAATGTCACCTAAACAAGGGACTCTCTGTGACCCGACCAGAGGCGAGTCAGATCTTAACGACAGATGCCTCAGACAAGGCTTGGGGAGCACACCTCAATGGAAAATGGGTTCAAGACACGTGGCCTGCCAGACTTCAACATTTGCATATCAACATGAAGGAGATGTTAGCAGTCCAATTTGCATTGATGGCTTTCAAGGATCTACTTCAACCAGGACACGTGTTGATTCAAACAGACAACACAACTGTCATGTGGTACATCAACAAGCAAGGGGAACCCATTCTACCCTCTTTGCAGGCAAGCTATGATTTTGTGGGAGACTGCTCTCAGTTTGCACCTCACTCTTCAGGCAAGGTTTCTGCCAGGAGCACAGAACTCCTTAGCGGATGTTTTGAGCAGACAGATGGTGGATCCCCACGAGTGGAAATTGGATCCTCATGTATTTCGACAGTTGACAGTGCTTAGGGGGACTCCAGACATAGATCTGTTCTCTTCTCCACTAAATTTCCAGCTGCCAAAGTTTTGCACAAAGCTGTTTCATCCAAAAGCTTGGAAAGTGGATGCTCTATCATTCAGTTGGAACAATCTTCACGTCTATGCTTTTCCTCCTCTGCCTCTCCTTCCCAAGGTGCTCTTGAAGGTCAGACAGGACAAGCCCTCCATGATTCTAATAGCTCCAGATTGGCCACGTCAGCACTGGTACCCTCTGCTGAGGAGTTTAGTACGGGAGCCTCCTTGGCCTTTGCCATCAATTCCACACCTTTTGTCCCAGGCAGGCAATCATTTCCTCAATGTCAGGATACAGTCCCTGCATCTGACAGCCTGGCATATTCTGTTTTAGACCCTGGAGGGTCGCAGCTTCCTCAACAAGTTTTGGATGTTATTTTGGAGGCCAGACGGCCTAGTACAAGGAAAGTTTATGCTGATAAATGGAGGAGATTTTTTCTTTGGAGCCAAGCGAAGAGCTTTGATGTTACAGTACCTAATTTGAGTGTTTCTCTTCAATATCTTACAGAATTACTAGACAAAGGTTTGTCTTTCTCCTCTGTAAAAGTTCATGCTGCAGCCATTTCTGCTCACTATGATTGTGACCCACCATTATTCTCTCATCCTTTGTTTAAGCAATTTCTTAGAGGGGCAAAGAACATAAGACCCCCACGTAGAGCTCCTACTCCTTCCTGGGATCTCAATTTTGAATTTTGTGTTGGAAAAACTCACTTTACCTCCTTTTGAACCTGCAGCTACATCTGAGTTGAAGTTTTTGTCTTGGAAGACTGCTTTTTTGTTGGCCATTATGTCTGCTAGAAGGGTATCTGAATTACAGGCTCTAATGGCAGTTGAGCCCTTCCTGATTTTTCATAAGGATAGGGTATCCCTACGTACTAACCCTACTTTTATGCCTAAAGTTGTTTCAAATGTGGCCTTGAACCAATCTATTCATTTGCCTACATTTTATGCTGATCCCCAAAATAAAGGGGAAAAAATTTTGCATTCTTTGGATATTCACAGGCAGTTACGTTATTATTTGAGCAGAACTAAAGGGTTCAGACAGTCTCAACAGTTGTTTGTTTCTTTTGCTTTGGGATCTCAGGGGAAACCTGTTTCTAAACAAACTATTTCTAAGTGGATTGGCCATTGTATTGCTTTTTGTTATTCTCATCATGGTAAGGAGATTCCGGCTGGAATCAGGCCTCATTCCACTAGGGCTACTGCCACTTCTACTGCTTTTTTAAGGGGTGTAGCTACTAAAGATATTTTGGAGGCAGCTACTTGGAGTTCAGTGTACACTTTCTCTAAACATTACCATCTCCCTCTTTACTCCAAATCTAGGGCTGGGTTTGCCACTGCAGTTTTACAGGGCATGTTAGCAGCTCCCAATGCTTTATAATTTTGCCATCCTCCCTTTACCTTTGCTTTGGGATTCTACCCACAGGTTATGACTGCAGCAATGTGAGATGAAGAACATAGTACAGTTTTGTACCTACCATAAATGTAGATGTTCGAAGATCCACATTGCTGCAGTCCAATTTACCCTCCCTCCTTCCCCACTGTAGTTTGGGGTGGTTGTGTGTTTTGGGTTGTAAATATTGTTTTTTGGCTATGGCCTTTCTTTTTAGGGCCTTCTGACATCTGGGGCAAGAAAGACTGGGGCTATGACGTCGGTCATGCGCTTTAGTACCTAGGCGTACTGACGTCAGATCTCAGCGACCATGACCGACGCCAGCCTAATACTTTGGTATTCGGGCCGACCGAGGACAGCGGACTACCCACAGGTTATGACTGCAGCAATGTGGATCTTCGAACATCTACATTTATGGTAGGTACAAAACTGTACTTTCCTTTTCCTTTGATCTTATCTTTGATATCCACCTTGGTTACTGGACCCCAGTCCAGACCTTCTGCCTCATCCCATGGGGATGGCACATCCAGACATTACAGGCCTTGACTGCATGATTTCTCCAATTCCACTAATGGTTAGACAGCCCAGGCTTTCCTCCCTGGTCCAGCAGATTTTCCTATCGTCCCAGAAAGCCTCTACTGGGGAAGTATGCAAAAGTAACTGGAAAGGATTTTCCTTTTGGGCCCTTCAGAGAGAACTGGATCCCTTTGATGCTTCTATTCCCGCTGTCTTGGTCTTCCTAGCCTCCATTTTTAAAGAAGGAGCTAGTTTTTCTACCATCAAAGTGCAGTTAGCAGCTATCTCCAGTTATCATATTGAAGATAATGCTTCCCCTCTAGTGTCATCCAAGTTGTGCAAAGCTTTCCATAAAGGCACCTTTTTGCGTAGGCCTCCAGTAAAAGACTCTGCTTCCCCTGAGATCTAATGCTTCTACAGCCAGGTTTAATACAGAGTCCCTTTGAGCCACTGCTAAATCTGATCTCAATTTCCTTTCTTGGAAAACTGCTTTTCTAGTGGCTATTACCTCCACAAGACGAGTGTCTGAGCTTCAACCCTTTCTTCTAAATTCTCATGTTTGTTTTTTCATAAAGATAGGGTTATCTTACGAGCCTACCCTTTCTTTTTGCCCAAAGTAGCGTCAGAGGCAAATACTAACCAAGTTATCAATTTACTTTTTTATCTTCCCCATCTTTTAGATCTGCATAGACATCCGTTTTATCTCTGTAGGACAAATGACTTTAGAAAATCATGTCAGTTGTTCATTTCATTTTCCTCTAGTAAACTGGGTAAAACAGTCTCTAAAGTTACTTTGGCAAAATGACTAACAGATTGCGTATCATTCATTTACAGTAAATGAGGTCTTTCTTTGCCTAGACCTCTTAAAGCACACTCCAGTAGCTCCATGGCTACTTCATCTGCTTTTTGGTCCAGCGCTGGAATTAGTGACATTTGTGAGGCAGCCACTTGGTCCAATGCTTATGCTTTTATTGCTCATTTCAAATTTGGATTTGATCTCCAGAAGCAGGGCTGCTTTTGGTTCTGTAGTACTCCAGAATATCCTTCCACGAGGGCCACCCAAGATTCACGTAGCTGGGGACTCTGTCCCATCAGTTGCGGCATAAATGAAAATGACAACATCACATTTAAAAGTTATGTACTCACCATAACTATGCAACTGTGTTGTCCATTTTCATTCTTCCTCAACTTCCTGCCATCCTACTACCTTCCTTTCTTTTCCTGGAGTGACCTGATGATAGATATGGAACCTCTTTTCCATGCTTGAGCCCTAGTTCTTTCCTGTTGGCCTGAGGTGAGCTCCCTTTATTTTTGGAGCAGCTAACTGAATCTGAGGTATGGGTAATGGGGGAAACTTGAGAAGTGGATCAGAGAGTCTAAGTAATTGCGGCTAAGCCAGATCCGAATTCAGGTCAAAGACCCATCAGTCAGGAACGAATGAAAATGGACAGCACAAGATGCATAGTTATGGTGTACATAACTTCTTTTTACAGTCATCTGGCTCAAGGGCAAAACACGACATCTGAGTAGTATACCTAGGTAGCACCCTCTAAATCCAAGAACACCATGTTTCACTTATACTCTGCCACGATTAGACACAAAAGAGATCATTTACAGCTGATATTGACTGTTTTCCTTCTATACATTGTAGTAAAGAAGAAATGGAGAATATATTTCTTACAACATGTTTCTGAAAGCACACTATCATTTTTAGCAGCAGTGACACTAAACTTCAAAACATTAGTTTGATTGGAGCATTTAACGAATTAAAATATGGAATTGAAAGGAAAATGTGCTAAGAAATATATTTGCCTAGTGCTTCTGTTCTGATACTATTGCATAGTGATTAAATGTAGGCAGATTTTCATATGACAAGTACAAATACCTGAACTAGGGTTGACCTACAGATGACCACTGAATTTTTAAAATATGCTGCCTGAAGGAAATTACGACATAAAACATTAAATAAGCAAACACCCAGAACTTCAAAATAGTATTCTGGTATCCCATGGGCAATACTTTTCCATCACTGTTTGGATATCTTACCAGAAAAGGTCTCCAAATTACATGGATCATCTTGTACAAATCTCTAAACAATTCTGTATATTCACTGAATGATACACATCTAGAAAACTGCCTTCTGTTTTATTTACTTCTGAACTATTAAAACCTTAATAAATGATGATTTCTAACTTTGTGTACATGGGTATAAACAACACATTCTAATTATAGATTCTGTGTAGGGTGCCAGTTTAGCGGAAAGTGTGATCCTGTCTGTCCAACCATCCGTCCATCCTTTTCACATTCTTAATTTAAAAAGTCTTTTATATTTGACATATATCGGTCAGCTTTACCACTGTATTAAAGTAAATAATATAAAGTTAGGTTCCAAACTTCCGACCCAAATATCAAGTTGTAGTTATTTAGTGATAATTTTGCTGAAGTGTTTTCATATGTCTAGCCAAATAGCAAAAATGAAAATGTGGACATTGAATCCATTGATTCAGTGGGTACAACTGCTTTATTTATTTATTTAGGGAGGCAGGCCATAGTAACCGTTGTTTCAGAAAAATTAGCTGGAAAATGCAGTTTCACCTTAAAAGTTGCATGGCTGTTAAAATCTCCTCAATACCTATATTATGTAGTACAGTTTTCATTTGCACAGTAATCTAGCTAGCATCGAGATACCTTAAGATTGCAATGAAAAAAAGGAAGTATTAAGTGTCATCTCTGATAAGTTAATACCACAGTATCCTAAAGCCTTCCAGTCCTCAGCCCTGCAACTTCTAAATTTATAATCTCTGCCCCCTATATAAGCGTTGCACTGCTTTTTTACATTTTAAAGATGTTCTCATGGACTAAACCAGTTCCCGTTAAATTCCTAAAATGCCTGGAATTTGCTCAGCTTATTATTTCATTGTAAAACAATGCAGCTGAACAAGTGCATTGTGTCAGTTTACCTCGAGTGTAAGTTCAGGGCCATTGACAGACATGGAAATAGTGGAAAATTTACAAGAGTCTTAACATCATCTATGACATCACAGTGGCATACTGCACACATTCATTTACTTCAGTTTGAAGTTTGCAAATATGTTTACTACATCGTACACCAAGGTTAATCATAAGAAAATTGTTCTATCTAGTGGAAAGAAGGGATAGCAAATACCAGATTGAGCCTTCAGATTATTTTCACTTTTTATCTTTTATATATTAAGGCAACCTCTTTTTGTAATTGCACTATAGAGGTGATTTATATAGCATTATGTAAAAAATGTGACGCCTTCTATGTAGGGAAGATGACACGTAAGTTGAAGAAAAGAATCTATGAACAACTACATGAGATTCAGAATAAAGAAGTAAAAAATGCACTTTTTAAACATGCCGTAAATGGTTTACAGGCTAGTTTCACTTTTTTTCTCCTTGAAAAGATAGAACAAGACCTTAGTGGGGGGGGGGGCATGGGAGACCAGGATAGAATTCAGGGAAGTACATTAGCAACTAGTTTTACAGGTCAGTAAAACACTTGGGTTAAATGAAGCTATCTCCCTGGCCCCTGTTTTAAAACTTAGGGCAGCAAGGGTTTAAGATGTAAAGTTTTGCATATTATTTTAAAGTGAAAAAGTGTTATACAAAGGGTGGTTGAATTATTTGATTTTAATGTTGGATCTTGAATGCATTTGTCCATTAAGTCACAAGATGGCAGTGTTGAGCAATTTGTTGCAATAGTCTATTGTTTATGATATGTTTTATACAAATAGATTATATAGACTGATTAAAAGTTTTAGTTTATTTATTGAAACAGTTCATTTTATCTATTTGTGTGTGCTCATTTTTGTGAAAGTTTTAAAAGTTTTTTATGGATAAATGAATGAACATGTAGGTAGTATATTTAGGCTCAAAACCATCATTTTGGATTATTTTCTGCTTAAACTCTGAGCTTTGGCCAGCTAAGAGCTACCTGCAATCAACTGGACGTATAAGAGAATTTAAGTAAATCTTTATCTGCACTTTTTTCAAATAATATAACATTTAAATTGATTTATTTGTGTTGCATTGAATACTGTCTAGCTGGAAGCTGTGGCTCTGTTTTTTCATTTAATGCTTGTTAGAATTTAGTGCTTGTTAGAATTCCTGCATAGCCAGTGATAAGTGGGGGTAGTTTCACTTCATTGATATTTGGTTTCTGCCTTATATAAGTGATACATTTTGGATTATTTTCTGCTTAAACTCTGAGCTTTGGCCGGCTAAGACCTACCTGCAATCAGTTGGACGTATAAGTGAATTTAAGTAAATCTTTATCTGCACTTTTTTCAAATAATACAGCATTTAAATTGATTTATTTGTGTTGCATTGAATACTATCTAGCTGGAAGTTGTGGCTCTGTCTTTTCAGTTAGTTCCCCTACCCTCCCACCCTGCTTTTGTTTTGGTGTTAATCTTGGTGGCTTTGAAACTGCCCGCCCATCTTGTAAATTTGCATTTTGGATACTCCTCCTGGGCCCATCTCATTTGCTCACTCAAAAAAAATTGCTTTTTATTCATCTGCTTTTACTGTATTTGTGTTTCTTCCAACTTTATTACTTTATTTTGCTTTTGCATTATCTTAAAAGTACTCAATTTTATTTATTACTGCTTGGTGTAATTATCATTCTAAGCCTTTTGGTTTAAGCACTTGGGTTTCAGACCAGCTGTTTTACATTAAGAAGTTTTGTGGTCTGCACTGTTGTGGCAGGACAGGTAGCTTACATTCTTCTAAGTTGGGAACTGCTGATTGAAGGCTCAGTGTCTGTTATTCTAAAAGTGTATTAATTCTGCTTTAAGTACCTGGGCTTCAGGCCAGTCATTTTACATTAAGAAGGTTTGTGGTCTGAACTCTTGTGGGAGGAGAGGCTTGACTCTGCCCTTCTGAGCTGGGGATTTCTGGTTAGAGGCTTATAGTGCCTGCATATTTTAACTGTTTCTTACTGAAATTGGTGTGCCTTGTTTGCTGTCGTATAAACTAGATTCAGGCCTGCTGAATCTAGCTTTGTTTGTATAACTTTAGCACTAATCCAGGCCTTCTTTTTTGGAGAAGGTTCCCCTGCACCCCAGTGGCAGGAGTGTGCAATTAGAATTTGTCTGATTGAAGACTACAGGAACAGGGCTCAGTTTTGAGATTCTTTTACTGGTTAATTTGTTTAAAAGCCTTTTCTGATTGCTTGTAGTCATCTAAAGCTGTTTTAAGTGTATTTTGTACTGTTTGTAGTCGTTTAAAGCTGGTTTTTTTTACTGTTTTTGCCTTATCTTTTCAAAAAAAATTTTCCTTGTTTCCCACCTTTCTAAGCTAGTATAGTCCAGTTTTCAGGCTAGTGCTGAATTCAGGGCTGTGTTACAAGTTTCTGAGTTCCCCATACCTTACTTGGATAGAAGGAGGTTTCTCTGCTCTCCTTTGAGAGAGGGAGCTTTGAGCAGCCATCTGTCCCTAGAGTTGTGGTTCCAGCCCAGAAGTTAGTAGGTTATAGGCCATTTTGGGCTAATTTCTATCTCTTTCATTTCCCTGCTGTAAAAAACGCGTTCACACGGTTTTGCATGTCCAGACAGCGCCAGTTAGCTAGGGCTAAATTATTCCTGACTCCACCAAGTCTCCTCTTCAGTTTTTTCCCTTGAAAGAAGTCTAACTCTCAACCTAAGCACTTAAAAAGCATCCTACAGTCCAGCACTTGCTCAGATCTAATAGCAAGCACTAATGTACCCCAACACTTGATTTCCCAGCAGGGGAAGGCTCATTATTCACCCCTCACCAACCAAGCAGCTCACCCTACTATTCAGGCATGACCAAAGGGCAATTTCAGGTATACTGTCCAGTCCAGCTGGTGAACCTGGATATCCTGAGGCAATGTTATAACTGCCTCATGTACACAGACAACCCTCTCCTCCTACCACAAAACATTAACATATGTGAAAGATGCAATTATATAGCTAAATTGGAGGCTAAGCTCTCTCCACCCAAGACTGGAACAGGCAGTCATGAGGAGAAGGTTAACACTTGCACCACACCTCCAGCCTCACATAGACATACTAAACCAGCACTGGCAAAAAATACACATAAGTACACAAAATCATACTTGGAGGCACTAAATAAAAACCTGCAAAAGCATCAGAGACCTCCAAAGCAGACATCCAAAAAACCTGCACCTCCCGTCACAAACCAGACAACACATAAAACACACAATCAGTGTGCCGCACAATCACAGCCCTTAAGGTGAAATAACATACCTAACACACTAGTAATAGGTGACTCTATAGTCAGGCACACTGACGTCCCACTCACTAGGCTGGACAAGAAGAAGGTTACTGTTAGCTTCCTGTCGGGAGCCAGAATCCGCCACATAAAACAAGCACTCAGGTCACTCCAGAACAAGTACAAATATGACTCTGTCATTGTTCATGTTGGTGTGAATGACCTGAGATGTGCCTCCCTGGACTACATGAAAAGAGACATGGAAGAGTTCTCTGATCATGTAGCCCAGGCGGTTATGACCCTGACCCTGAGTAGCATCCTGCCCTCACCAAGAATGATACCGCAGTTTAAGAAAAAATGATCAATTTCAACAATTGGCTAAGCTTCTGGTGTCATTCAAAGGGGATCCAGTGTCTGTCAGCCTGGGACGACATGGTCGACAAGCCTCGTTGCTTCGCAAGAGACGGCTTGCACCTGTCACCCCTAGGCTTTCGAATACTGGCCAAGGCTCTTGCTGCCCCCATAGTGCCTTTTTTAGACACGGCTCAAAAGTCAAACCCACCTCCATAAATAGCACAAATAAAAAAATGAGGGTTATGCTACTCAATGCCAGGTGTTTAAATCTCAAAATGCATGTGCTCGAAGCACTCCTTAGTATGGAGAACGTCGACATCTGTGCAGTAACTGAAACCTGGTTCAAGGCTCCACAGAGCACCCCAGCACTACTGGGCTACAACTCATACCACACATTTCGGCCACAGAACATGGACCGAAACACAAAAGGAGGGGGTGTATCCATATTCATCAAGAATACCTACACCTCCAGGTTAGTGGTGCAGCATGATACCTCTGAGATCATTCATGTGCAACTAACATCGGGCATATCTGCAATGCAAATTGTGGCCTGCTACAGATCACCCTCCATGACCCCGGACCACCACTCCACCTTTCTGGAGACACTGGAAAACATGAAGGTCCTACCGAACACCCTGATATTGGGCAATTTCAATTACCCTACCGTTAACTAGGAAAACTACTCAAGTACAAACTCCCTGGTCCAGCACTTCCTGGAATTTATCAACTCAAATGCCCTGGATCAGCTGGTAAACTTCCCTACCAGAAGTGAAAACATATTGGACCTGGTCATCACCAACATGGGCGACAGGTGTTCTGCACCAGAGGTCAACCCGTCACTGGTTAGATCAGACCATAAACTAATCACTCTGGATATCCACACCACCACCCCCAACCAAGGAAACCACAGTGAAAAACTTTTCTATAGCAAACTTCACCTTACTTAAGACAGAGGTGGTAAGTTTCACAGCCTCCACGCTAAAGGATAACAGTGTCCAAGATGCAGAAACCTTTACAAATGCACTCTATGAGCACCTACAAGGATGCATGTATCCCTAGCAAAACCAAGACTCACTCCCCTAAGAGAAGGAAACCAGTCTGGTGGACCCCTGCCATAAACAGGCTATACAATAGGAGGAGGAAACTAGTTCAGAAAAAGAGCAAATCCCAAGAAGGAAAGACATCTCTGATCAGTATCAGTAAGAAACTAAGGTCCCTCATAAAATCATCCCAAGCTAACTTTGAAAGAAAAATAGTCAAGGATTTGAAAGATAACCGCAAAGCCTTCTTTAACTATGTCAAGAATCTAAGTGGCAACACTCAGATATGCTCTGAGCTAGTGCAAAATAGCACAAAATATACTGAACATACTGATATTTGCCAACATCCTGGCAGATAGATTCATTGCAAACTTCACTCCCCTCTCACCCCCAAAAGGACCCACAACAATACCGGAAAAGTGTAGCGTCTCTGAAATCACAGACGCACAGGTGAAAACAGCCCTTTCAAAAGCCAAAAGCACAGCGTCAGTGGGGCCAGATGGTGTTCCAGGCTGCGTCTTGCACGAACTGCAGAACGAACTAACCCCCCACTTAAACACACTGTTCAGCCTCAGCCTCTCCACAGGCTACGTGCCCTTAGAATGGTGCACAGCAACGGTTATTCCACTCCACAAAGGAGGGGCCACAACTGACACTGGTAACTATTGCCCCATAAGCCTGACTAGCCTGGTCTGCAAGGCTATGGAGCGCATCATCATGGAACTCCTTAACAAAGACATTGGGAACCTCCAAACACTTGACCAGACTCAGTTCGGCTTTTTTAAGGGCAGATCATGCCTACTAAACCTGGTTGACTTCTTTGAGACGGTCACCAAGGCCATAGATGAGGGGAAGGTGGTTCACACAGCCTACCTTGACCTCACCAAGGCTTTTGACACCATTCCCCAGTCTGGAATTATAGAAAAATTCACCAGCCTGAACATAAACCCCTACGTCACGAGATGGGTTGCCAACTGGCTTACAGACAGAATTCACATGGTAAGAATAGCGGGCTCCAGGTCCGACTCTAAACCGGTCAGAAGTGGTGTCCCACAAGGCTCGGTCCTGGGACCCCTACTGATGTTCTTCATCTCACATTGCTGCAGTCCTAACACTTGGGTAGTCCGCTGTCCTCGGTCGGCCCGAATATCAAAGTATAAGGCTGACGTCGGTCAAGGCGCATTTGACTGACATCAGGACGTCAGGGTACAAATGCGCATGACCGACGTCATATCCTCAGTCTTTTTTGCCGCATGGTCCGATGCAGAAGCAGCGTTGCAAGTGCCGGTTGGCGTTCTGAAATTGTTCGTGGAGTTTCAGACCGAATCAAAGTTGGCTAAGTACCCGTTGGGAATATTTTAGTTTTTCTTGCCTCAGTGGTTTACCGGATGTCAGAAAAAGTGAATAATTGTATTTCTTGTGGGAAACAGATACCGCATAGAGACTACCATACTTTGTGTATTCCTTGTTTAGGGCCTGAGCACGACGTTGTTGGGTGTTGCTCTTGTGCTAGATTCAATAAGCGCACTATTAAGAGGAGATTAGATTGTGCCAGGTTAGTCTTGAAGCGGTGCAATTATAAAATGCCGCCGGATGCTCCGACGCCCGCTTCTTCGAAGAAGCGCAAGGACAAAGCTGTTAAACCTAGGCTAGAGGAACCATCAGTACTGGACGTCGGTTCTTTAGAGGTGTCGGTGGAGCCGGTGGTTCCACCGGAGGTTTCTTTGGGTTCCCAGGGAGAGACTTTGTTGTTGCAGGATGTGGCCTCTCAGGAGGCAGGCCAGGCTGATGGGGCTTCTCAGGTTACTATACTCCCCTCCCTGCCTAGGGTGGTTAGGCCCTCTCCTTCTGTTTCCAAGGCTTCTCCCAGGGGCAGGCCAGGTTTAGCTTCAGTTGGTGTTACCCCTAGTTCTTCAGGGACTGTGCCCAAGAAGCATATGCTTAAAATGGCAGAAGATTTGATTACTTTGATTAGGGTTCTATGCCCCCTCCTGATAAGAGACCTAGGGTGGAGCCTGAGCTAGGGAGTTTTGAGCAGGCTTCAGATGTTTCAGAGTCTTCGGCTGAAGACTTGCAGGAGTACTCTCCTTATTCTGATTCTGATGTGGATGATTCTACTCCTTCTGCTTCTCCTCCTGAGGATTTTTCTTTTTCAGAAACTCTTCATTCCATGAGGGAGCATTTTAAGTGGGAAGGTCAGGACTTCTCTGATTCCAGGAAAAGGCTTAGGGAATTTTTGTTTTTACCCCAGCATAGGCCTTTGGCTATACCTCCTGTTTTGGATGTAGTGGAAGATGTTTTTACAGAGGCTTCTCTTAATCCTGATTCTTTGCCTCCTGCTCCTGTTAAACCGGATAGGTATTACAGGGTGTCTGAAGCTCAGAGGGGCTGGGAGGGTGGCCTAATGGTTAAGGTGTTTGCCTTGCAAGCACAAGGTGCAGGGTTTGAGTCTCACAAGGGACAATTGGCTAAGCTTAAAATGGCTTGCAAGGGCAGTTAGCTTAGTACTAATCTATGAATCTATGAATCTATAAGTATCTTTTTAAGAGTCCTAGGGCAGACCCAGAAACTGTTAGCCAGGGGCCTAAAGGTGTTAAGGCTTCTGTTGTAAAGAATCCGGTTCCTGCAGACAAAGAGGCCAGGGCCTTGGATAGATGGGGAAAGAAAGTTTATACTTATTCCACTCTTGCTATGAGGGCTTTGAATTGCCAGTTTCACATGTTGAAATACCAAAACTATCTCCTTTCACAATTGAAGTCTAAGGTTGATGCTCTGGCAGAAGGTATTGATTGTAAAGAGTTGCAAGATTTAGTACATGTTTCTGAACAGGTGGGTAAGCATTCTTTGCAATGTGGTTTTGATGCTGTACAGGCCTCGTCTAGGGTGGCTGCCACTGGGTCAGTTCTTCGCAGGCACGCCTGGCTGAGGGATCAGAATTTGTCTGACCATGTTAAAACAAGGATTTTAGATGCTCTTTTGCAGTACACAGGCAGTTGCGTTATTATTTGGACAGAACTAAAGGGTTCAGGCAGTCTCAGCAGTTGTTTGTTTCTTTTGCTTTGAGTTCTCAGGGCAAGCCTGTGTCAAAACAAACTATTTCTAAGTGGATTGGGTTTTGCATTGCTTTCTGTTATTCCCATCATGGCAAGGAGATTCCAGCTGGGATTAGGCCTCATTCCACTAGGGCTACTGCCACTTCAACAGCTTTTTAAGGGAGTGGCAACCAAGGATATTTTGGAGGCAGCTACTTGGAGTTCAGTGCATACTTTCTCTAGGCATTATCACCTGCCACTTTACTCTAAATCCAGGGCTGGTTTTGCCACTGCTGTTTTGCAGGGCATTTTGGCAGCTCCTGCTTCCTTGTAGTTTAGCCATCCTCCCTTACCTCTGCTTTGGGATTCTACCCAAGTGTTAGGACTGCAGCAATGTGAGATGAAGAACATAGTACAGTTTTGTACCTACCATAAATGTAGATGTTCAAGATCCACATTGCTGCAGTCCTCCACTTCCTCCTTCCCTCTGTAGTTTGAGGTGGTTGTGTGGGTTGGGTTGTACATATTGTGTATATTGTATATATTGTACATATGATTAGTGCAAGGGTGGTTGGTTGGTTGTTTGCTGTCTTTTGGTTTTGACCTTTATTTTTAGGGTCTTCTGACATCTGTGGGCAAGAAAAGACTGAGGATATGACGTCGGTCATGCGCATTTGTACCCTGACGTCCTGATGTCAGTCAAATGCGCCTTGACCGACGTCAGCCTTATACTTTGATATTCGGGCCGACCGAGGACAGCGGACTACCCAAGTGTTAGGACTGCAGCAATGTGGATCTTCGAACATCTACATTTATGGTAGGTACAAAACTGTACTTTCGGCATATACTTCTTAGAAGTACAGGCAAACACAGGAGGACTATGGCTAACCAAGTTCGCCGATGACTGCAAACTGGGAGCCATAATTGATTCTCCAGCTGACGCAGACATTCTCCAAAAGGGCCTTAGTGAGACGGACACCTGGTGTCCAAGTCATGGTCTCAAGCTAAATGCCAAAAAATGCATAGTCATCCTGTTTGGGAAAAACAAAGCACCCATGAATTACCACATAGGTGACAACCCCCTTAATACAGAAGAGGTAATAAGAGATCTGGGGACCCAGGTAGATAGTAATCTCTCCTTTGACGATCATATTGCCAAAGTAGTTAGAAAATCCTTCTATGTAGCCCTTCTAATTACAAAAGGGTTCACATCTAGAAATAGAGTTTATAGTGCCCTTCTACTCGTCACTCATTAGACCCATCATAGAGTACACCAATAAACTGAAGGATATTCTCAACTTGTAAACAAAAGACCAAACCAGCTCCAAGAGTTCCAAGAGTTTTTGAAATTTACTTATAAAATACATGATGAAGGTTGCGATTTTTTTGGATATACTATTGTATAGAGAAAAAGATAAATTTAATTTACGTTCTAATATATATCGGAAAAAGGCTTATTCCATTTCTTTTTTGCACTTTCAAAGTTGTCATCCTTTTTTTCAAAAAAGGAATGTAGTCAAAGGACAAATGGTTAGACTATCCAGACTCATTAGTGAGGATGACTGTCTAAATATTGAACTATCAAAATTAACAGAAATGTTTAAGGAAAGAGGTTACCCGAACGACATTTTGATTAATATAAGAGGTGAGATAGAGGTGAAGAGACATACTGTCTTCAAACCTATACTTAAGGGGGGCCTGGTAAAAGAAATTAGAGAACACATCATCGAAACTGATGACAACAATATTCAGAATACGAGACGGGCTTTGATTCTACCTGACAACGAGGTAGCTGGACATATTAAGAACATTGTTACTGACACTTGGCAAAGTGTTTTTAAAAATGATATAACAAGTATAGTGGGTAAAACACCTGCTTTTACCTACAGTAGGGGTAGGAACCTGAAGGAGATGATGGAAAAGGAACGTATTTTGGAGACTTATAAGAACTCCAGAATGAATAAATGTGGCTTATGTACCATTTGCAAGTATGTTAACAATGGCCCTTATGCAGTAGTTCAAAATTTTAATAGGACGATTAGATGTCCGGACTATTGTAATTCCAACACAAAGATGGTGGTCTATATTGCCACATGTCTCAGTTGTTCCGCATTTTATGTAGGTAAAACTATTAGAAAATTAAGGCTTATGATTTTAGAACATGTAAGGGACATTAAGAACAGAAAAACAGCTAATGCCCTATACATGCATAGTCTGAATTGTATTAATTTAAAAAAAAAAATTTGTTCTTTGTGGTGTATAGAATTCCTTTTGATGACAAAGGTGGTGACACTAAGACCTTATTGGAGGTCAAAGAATGTTTATGGCAGCTTAGACTTGGCACTTCTAAACCATCAGGGATTAACGACCACATTTCATTGTCCAGTATTTTAAAATATAGGTTTCATTGTATGTGAATGGATATTTCTATAGCGATTTATTCAATTGACAGTTTAGATATGTTTTATTTATTTTCATTTTTATTTCATTATTATTAACATTCACTCATTTAGAAATATGGGCTACAACTGTTCTATACATTTGTAGAATTCATTTGCAACATTTGCACATGTATATATTAGTGCATTGTTTATTTAACATATTGGTAGAGACTTATTTATATATGTAAGTGTGTTATAGTATTACTTTTTACGTTAATTAGGATTCACAAATTAACCAAATTATTTAGTTTGGTCATAGTGTTTGGGTTGTGATTGGTTTTAATTTGGGGGCGGGTGATTTGAGTTTGTTTAAAAGTCGGAACCTGAGGTAGGTTCTATTACTCTGATGATGCCTGATTGTCTTTTTACGGGTGAAAGCGCTAAGTCACTATATTTTTACCTGTTGTCTATGGTTTTTACATTCTGTTGCTTCGTTCGTTTGGCCCATCATAGAGTACAGTGCCCCATTTGGGATGTACCTCACAAGACACTTCCAACAGCTGGAAAGCCCATAAAAGTACCTCACCAAGAGGATTACTGGCCTCAAACATATGTCCTATGCAGCCTGACTGGAAAAACTCCGGCTGTACTCGGTGGCATATCGCTTACTCAGAGGTGATCTTTGCCTGACTTACAAAGCCATGTCCAACTCAGAATTGATGGACATGCTCCATCTAAAGAAATCCAAGTCACTGCGAGCCACTCACTCTAGTGAGCTAAACCTCGCCACAACAATAAATAGAACATGGTGGAGGGATAGATTCCTGTCACAGAGACTCCCCATGCTTTGGAACAAAATTCCTAATTACATTAAGCAGAGCCCCTCACTAACACTCTTCAAGAGAAACCTTGACGAGTGGATGGGTAACAGAAAATGCACCCCTGGGATCACTTCATTGGCTGTTCATGACAGAGGCTCAGTTAATTAATCAATGGGACGGCGAAAGCTGACACACTCTGGTTAGGCTTATAAATGCCCTCGGGCAGATAGCCTAGTACCTACCTATGAACCTAGGGCATTTTTAACTTAAGTGAATTATAAGTGTTGTTGATTAAGTAATTTAGTTATGAATATGAAAGGATATTTAAAGACAGATGTGTGGTCAAATTTGATTATCTGAAGAGGTTTTTGATACAGATGAAAATGCGGTGATGTTGAGCATTAATAAAGTATTGTTTTGTTGTGTGGCATTCAGTAATATTCGTGGTTGTTTTTTCCTGGTGGTGGACTGCTTGGAAATTATCTGGACTCCATACTCTGCTTTTTTTTTTTTTTTTTGGCACTAGTAATCTTCCTTGCCGTTGGTTCGTTTCTGAATATGGACTAATAAGTTTTCTTATCTTTAGTGAATGGGCATGCCTTCGCTGAAGGTTGGGAGTCGGGCCGGAAACTCGGCACCATAAAAATCTACTGCCAGTCATTAGCGGATCGGAGTTCTGCTCTGGCGATCCCTAACCGGGAAAAGACAAACAAAAGTGAGACCGTATTTAGCTTTGTTTCTTTGCTTACTCTGAGCTTGTAGGCTAGTGTTTCTTTTGTTTCTGGACCAAGACTTCCAGGCTTTCTGTGTATTTCGTGATTTGCTTTGATTCTATGGATAACCATGAAGCAGGGTTTACTTTAACTGACTTGGATCTAGTGGCAGCTAATGTGTCAAGGATGTTTAGGAGAATTTTGTTAAATTCTGATTCAGCATCATCTAAAGGGAGAGTCGTGAGTGATTCCCAGCTATACATTTTTAGTGTGTTAATGTTTTTCTTCTCACACGCCTAAGGTAGTGGAATTCATGGGTTGTTGATATGACATTTGACTGCATAGATAAGTAGATGGTCACTTAAGCTATCTGGCGAAATGCTGTAAAGAAAGATTATTTTCAGGAGAGGATGTTAATATCTGTTCTGGGGTGGACTGTCCGGTAGTGGTTTTGCTGTACCTTGTCGGAGCAGTGATGAGTTGGGTGAACTTATAGAGATGGATATTATTATAGGAACATAGAAAGTTACTTGACCCTGAGGTTCTTACAAGCCTAGCCAAGAATTTAGCCCTTGTTCCAACAGGTCAGCACCTGATGCCCCTGTCCAGTAGGGACATAGGTGGATTCCCAGGGGTGTATTTATTGTTCCCTGTCCAGTTATCCAGGTTGCACTTTCCAAGGGTTAATGAGGTACTCTGCTTGACATGCAGAGGGAGTCTATTCCACAAAAGGGGGAGTCTCTGGGATACAAATCTGTCCCACCAACAAGTCCTACTGATGCCACAGACCACTTTGAGTTTGTGCATGCAGGTTACCCGAGTGAAGCTTAACGTTCAGATATGCAGCAGTCTCATCAAGGCGAGGTCTGAGACTGCTTTGTATTCCAGACAGAGGTCACCTCTGAGGAGTCTGTATGAGACTGAATAGAGGGACAGGGCTTTTAGCCTATCTGTGTAGGGTAGATGCTTGAGGCTCTGGATTCTCCTGGTGAAGAACCTCTGTGATGTCTCCAGCTGATGCATGTGCTTTGTGAGGTACATGCCGAAAGGGGCATTGTGCTAAATATTGGGACTTATAAGGGAAGAATACAGAGATGTTATGACCTCCTTGTCCCTGGATGAGATACCCTTACTAATGAGGTGGGCCATGTAGAAAGCTTTCTGTACAACTGAGGCAATAAAGTCAGTTTAATGCTTTCGGAATGTATTGTTTGCCAATATATACTGAGGTCACTGAAATTTTGGAGGAGATCCAGCACAGGATGGCTTTCACTATGGTGATGATAATACCATGCTGAATGTAGCTGCTGTTGTTACTGTTTTGTGACTGTCAGCCCTGCTCAAAAGGCTGTCAGAGTTTCAGAATTTGAGAAACTAGAAATGTTACCAGAGAAAAGAGAGATCTCAAGAATGTTTTTGAAAAAAGTTGCCACTGTATCAGCTTTTTTCTAGTCCGGTCTAATCTTGTAATACTGTAACCTGGTGGTAATATTTATTTGAGTGAGTGTGTTCAATATGAATTGCACAAAAAAAGTAATGTAGAGTGGCTTCCACTGCTTGCTTTTCTTCATGTTTGTGGGAAAAATACTGATGATGAATGGTATTCATAAATATATTTGTTTTTAGAAAGTGTTGCGTGGCTTTTTCTCTAATAAATACTGCAATTTTAAACATATTTTGATGATCACTGTCTTGTTTGCATTTTGAATTCTGTGTAGAACACCAACTGATTTGGTTGTTTAGTAGTTGGTCAGTATTATTTCTCAGCTAGAAAGGAAAGCATATGAGACTAACAGGTAGTCTGTTTCCTTTCTTTCATTTTCCCATAGATTTTGTATTTAACATGAAGTTATGAACAGGACATACCTTTTGAAAAAATGGGTGAATTTAAAATATCGGCAGAATTATAAAGTTCAGAAAAATGTTTGAGATGCAAGCACAAATTTGAATGTTTGTGGCCTTGTGCCTGATATGAGCGAGTAACATTTATTTGTCCCATCTAGATCCTGCTCGGTGATGAGGACAGTTTGCTGGAACAAAAGGAGATTCTTACAACCTGGTACCACTTTATGATTTCCCGTCTGCTATACTCTCATCCAACTGTGAAACCCACTGAGCTACTTTGCTATGCCCAGGTATACAGCTCTGTGTTTTTCCATGTCATATGAGCCAGTGTGTATCAGCACTTTGGATGCTGCTTTGCAGATTCATAGGCTGTGTTGGAAAAGTTGACCTAGAATTGCACTTTGCATGTACTTTATTTCATTGTTTGTGATGCACTAGTCTGCGGTCTTTACAGTTTGTTGTGGGTGGAGCTGAACTAGCATTTTTTTTTAACTTTCTTTTTTTGTTTGTTTGCATTGTAGTCTAGTCTGGATATTTTTCTGGGAAGAGAGAGCGCTGCTGAATCTCTGGATAACATATTAATGGCGGCGTTTGAGCTTGATGTTCATCAAGTGATTAAGGACTGCAGGTAGGACTGTCCAGCCATGTAATTCATATGCTTTTAACTTGCTATAGATAACAATGTACTATATAGATTTATTCAGTGATTGCTTGAATAAATGAAGGAGAAGCATATGTACCAATAATCAACCCCATTCCTGACCGTCAACACATTTTTTTCTCCATCACCTGGGTGGGAATCAGCTGAGTGAGGCCATCATTTAAGCAGCCATTAGGGTGCTTCTTTATTTTATTTATTTATTTTTTTTGCTTTGCACCCAGTCTGCAAATGGCAGGGAGTGATGTACAATGGGCTGAATGTGAAGGTTGTCCCCTGACTTCTGTAAAGGGGTGTTTCCTCCAAGTATTCTTCCCCTCCCCTGTGAAACATGAGCAGTGGTTTCCTAGGTGTCCACCAGTGAAGTCTCACCAATACTCTGTGCCCTCGAGTATGCACAACTCTCCTCACTCCCCAGGAGAGGCAAGTTGGCCATACCATTTCACTCTTCCACCACCTTACCTGACCCCTCCTGTGCCAGGGCTTTTTATCAAACCTGGTAGAGTGATTTATATTAAGAATTGCTTATCTGTATGCCACAGAGGCAGGCTAGCTTTTTTCTAGAGAAGACTACTCTAGTGTATTATTGCTTAATGTATATAGGTGGTTCCTCATACTCAAGTTTCTAACCTGGAAGAAATGGAAGTACAAGTAAGGTGTTGACAAATTATTGAGTAACCAAGAGTAGCTGTTTCTATCACACATGAATAAAGCTTTCAGATTGACTATGCAAAATAATTTAGATACAGGAATGTCTTTTGTCTTTTACTTTGTCCTTTTTTTTCATGTGCGTCTGCAGTCTGTTTAGGTGGGATGTAGAATTTGATCACTGATGGGCTATCCTCTGTTTATCTTTCCTAATTTCTTTGCTTGTGTATTTACACAATCGACATCTGCATGTTTGCAGTTATGGACATATATGTGAATTTTGGATCATTCAATTAAAATGATGCGTCTTATTTAAACCACAGGCCTGCTGGGGAATTCAGAGATTAATCAGAAGTCTGACTAAGGCCTAATGTGGCCTGTTTGCAGTTCAGTACAACCCCTCCCCCCCCCACAAAAAAAAAACTCTAAGGAAAAACTAGCAAAAATATTTTGTGCAAAATAATGGATCTTAAGAATCTCAATACAAAGTATATCTTGGTGGAGAATGTTTGAAACTTGATAGAAAGTGAGAGAAACCACTTGCTGAATGATAGTTGTTATATTTTTATGTGTTGCCATCCTGATGATTTTTTTTCTGATGGTCAGTGCTCACCAGTTTTCCAGACTTTAGTTTTCATCATTTCCATAGTAAAAATAACAGGCCCTCTTTATCATTATTAAAGAAGGCTTAAATATTAATGACAGAAGTGTAAAAAAGACAAAAAAATCTTTCTTTTGAAGATTTATTTCTAATTTTCACAACATTTTCAGTCTCACTTTAGCAAAGTATTGCTTGTTTTTTTTTTTTTTATAAATGTGTTTGCATCTTAACTTTGTAGGCTAATTGTTTCATATGGTCTTCTTTTTGCCATAGTCAGTGCCATAAATTTAAAACTGTTAAATACAAACTACATTAGTGGGATGCAGTTACAGCTAACAGTAAAATAAGGCTAGAGAGTATATGTATTCACTGATTTGATGCAGTTGCATATTACTGTGTTAGGTAGATGTTCTTTGTAAGGATTGCTGTTGCAGTATAATTCCTAATACATAGAAGTTTGATGCAGATGGACCACAGTCTTTTCGGTAGGACTTCTTTAGCATTGGACATTCCCACTGTAGATCTGATCTTCTCCCCCTTGTTGAGAACACCATCAGGATATACCGATGTAAAGGAAGTACAGCCCATATGTCTTATCTTGCCACAAGAAGTGTAGTACTGCTGATGTTCTTCATCTCACATTGCTGCAGTCCTTACACTTGGGTAGTCCGCTGTCCTCGGTCGGCCCGAATATCAAAGTATTAGGCTGACGTCAGTCAAGGCGCGTAAGACTGACATCAGGACGTCAGGGTACAAATGCGCATGACCGACGTCATATCCTCAGTCTTTTTTGCCGCATGGTCCGATGCAGAAGCAGCGTTGCAAGTGCCGTTCGGCGTTCTGAAATTTTTCGAATTCGGAGTTTCAGACCGAGTCAAAGTTGGCTAAGTACCCTGGGAATATTTTAGTTTTCTTGCCTCAGTGGTTTACCGGATGTCAGAAAAAGTGAATAACTGTATTTCTTGTGGGAAACAGATACCGCATAGAGATTATCATACTTTGTGTATTCCTTGTTTGGGGCCTGAGCACGACGTTGTTGGGTGTCGCTTTTGTGCTAGGTTCAATAAGCGCACTATTAGCGAAGGTTAGATTGTGCCAGGTTGGTCTTTGGGAAGCGGTGCAATTATAACATGCCGTCGGATGCTAAGACAAGGCAGCTAAGCCCGGCAAGAAGAGTCGTCCGTGACGCCGGTTCTTTAGAGGCGTCAGTGGAACCGGTGGTTCCGGAGGCTTCTCTGGAGTCCCAGGGGGAGACTTTGTTATTGCAGGATGTGGCCTCTCAGGAGGCAGGTCAGGCTGAAGGGGCTTCTCAGGTTACTGTACTCCCCTCCCTGCCTAGGGTGGTTAGGCCCTCTCCTTCTGTTTCTAAGGCTTCTCCAAGAGGCAGGCCAGGTTTAGCTTCTGTTGGGGTCACTCCTAGTTCTTCAGGATCTGTGCCCAAGAAGCACATGCTTAAAATGGCAGAAGATTTAATTACTTTGATTAGAGGTTCTTTGCCCCCTCCAGATAAGAGGCCTAGGGTGGAACCAGAGTTGGGGAGTTTTGAGCAGGCTTCAGATGTTTCAGAGTCTTTGGCTGAAGACTTGCAGGAGTACTCTCCTTATTCTGATTCTGATGCAGATGATTCTACTCCTTCTGCTTCTCCTCCAGAGGATTTTTCTTTTTCAGAGACTCTTCATTCTATGAGGGAACATTTTAAGTGGGAAGGTCAGGACTTCTCTGATTCCAGGAAAAGGCTTAGGGAATTTTTGCTTTTACCCCAGCATAGGCCTTTGGCTATACCTCCTGTTCTGGATGTTGTGGAAGATGTGTTTGCGGAGGCTTCACTTAATCCTGATTCTTTGCCTCCTGCTCCTGTTAAACCGGATAGGTATTATAGGGTGCCTGAGGCTCATAAATATCTTTATAAGAGTCCTAGGGCGGACCCAGAAACTGTTAGTCAGGGACCTAAGGGTGTCAAGGCCTCTGTTGTAAAAGTTCCTCCAGATAAAGAGGCCAGAGCTTTGGATAGATGGGGAAAGAAAGTCTATACTTCTTCCACCTTAGCTATGAGGGCTTTGAATTGCCAGTTTCACATGTTGAAATATCAAAACTATCTTCTTTCTCAACTGAAATCTAAGGTTGATGCTCTGGAAGGCATTGAGTGTAAGGAACTACAAGATTTGGTACATGTCTCTGAACAGGTGGGTAAGCATTCTTTACAATGTGGTTTTGATGCTATACAGGCCTCGTCTAGGGTGGCTGCCACTGGGTCAGTTCTTCGCAGGCACGCCTGGCTGAGGGATCAGAATTTGTCTGAACATGTTAAGACAAGGATTTTGGATGCTCCTTTACAGTCTGATGTGTTGTTTGGTTCACCTGTGGAGTCAGTCTTGAAGAAAATGGAAGACAAGGCTAAGTCTATGCAGACTGTTAAAAGATTTTTTGCAAGTCCAGCCTCCGAAGTTTAGTAGGAATTGGCCTGCTAAGGGGTGGACGTACCCTTCTTATGATTCACAGTCTAGGGGTAGATCTAGACGTGGTAGGGGCAGAGCTCAGAGCTCCTTCAGACCTAGAACAGGGAGTTCTCCTGCACAATCTTCAGGTGAGGGCAGGGGCCAGTCCTTTCGTAAACAGGCCCTTTCAGCTGCCAGATCCTTCTTGTCTGGCAGCACCTTTGGGAGGAAGGTTGGCACTCTTCAAGGAAAATTGGAGTTTGATTACCCAAGACAGATGGGTATTGGATATCATACACCAAGGTTACAGGTTTTATTTCCATACCTTGCCTCCTTTCAAAGGCATGCCAGACGTTCCTCCTCAGCAAAGACTAGAGGCTCACAAACAAATTTCTCTGCTGCTCCAAATAGGGGCCATACAACCGGTCCCTCTGCCAGAAGTGGGCCTAGGATTTTATTCTCGCCTGTTCCTAGTACCAAAGAAGGGGAACACGTGGAGACCAATTTTGGATTTATCTATCCTCAACACTTATCTGGACATTCCCAAGTTCAAAATGTTGACGTTACAGCAGCTTTTACCTCTGCTGGGCAAAGATCACTGGATGGTGACTCTGGATCTCAAGGAGGCTTACCTTCATGTTCCTATCAGGCTAAGTTGCAGGAAGTATCTGCGTTTCGGGCTGGGACTTCTCATTATCAGTTCTCTGCATTGCCCTTTGGCTTATCTACTGCGCCCAGAGTGTTCACAAGGTTCTGGCTCCAGTGATAGCTTTCTTCAGGCTAAGAGGAATACAGATCTATCCTTATTTGGACGATTGCCTGATTCTGGCTCAAGGAAAGGACGAACTTCTTCATCATTTACACTATGTGATAGCAGTGCTAAGATGCCTGGGGTATTCTGTGAACGAAATAAAGTCCAGTCTAGTACCCTCTCAGGACATGTGCTTTCTGGGTGTGAGACTGAATACAGCATCCCAGATGGCCTTTTGACCCCGGACAAACAAAAGAATCTTTCTCTTTACTTCCATCAATTGTCTCATCAGTCCAGGCTGACTGCAAGGACAGTCCTTCAAGCCTTGGGGTTCATGGCATCTTGTATTCTGGTGCTTCCCAATGCCAAACTGCATATGAGGAAGCTACAATGGTATCTCAAAATGTATGGACACAGCACTGCCAAGATATGGACACTGTCATTCAGATAATACCTTGCATTCAAAAGGAATTTTTGTGGTGGGCTCAGGAATGTCACCTAAACAAGGGACTCTCTGTGACCCGGCCAGAGGCGAGTCAGATTCTAACGACAGATGCCTCAGACAAAGCTGGGGAGCTCATCTAAATGGAAAGTGGATACAAGACACGTGGCCTGCCAGACTTCTACATCTACATATCAACTTGAAGGAGATGTTAGCAGTCCAATTTGCATTAATAGCTTTCAAGGATTTACTTCTTCCAGGGCAGGTGTTGATTCTAACAGACAACACAACTGTCATGTGGTACATCAACAAGCAAGGGGAACACATTCTTATCCTCTATGCAGACAAGCAATGATTTTGTGGGAGACTGCTCTCAGTTTACAGCTAAATCTTCAGGCAAGGTTTCTGCCGAGCACAGAACTCCTTAGCAGATGTGTTGAGCAGACAAATTATGGATCCCCACGGTGGAAATTGGATCCTCATGTATTTCAGAAATTGACAGTGTCATGGGGAACTCCAGACATAGATCTGTTCGCTTCTCCACTAAACTACCAGCTGCCAAAGTTTTGCACAAAAGGTTTCATCCCACAGCTTGGAAAGTGGATGCTCTTTCATTCAATTGGAGCAATCTTCATGTGTATGCCTTTCCACCTCTGCCTCTCCTCCCAAAGGTACTTCTGAAGGTCAGACAGGACAAGCCAAAGATGATTTTAATAGCTCCAGATTGGCCTCGACAGCACTGGTACCCACTACTGAGAAGTCTGGGAGCCTCCATGGCCTTTACCTTCGATTCCACACCTGCTGTCTCAGGAGAACAGTCATTTACTCAATGTCAAACTTCACTCTCTTCACCTGACAGCCTGGCATATTTTGTTTTAAACCCTGGAGGGTCTCAGCTTCCACAGCAAGTGTTGAATGTTATTTTGGAGGCCAGAAGGCCTAGTACAAGGAAAGTGTACGCAGATAAATGGAAGAGATTTTTATTTTGGAGTGCAGCAAAGGCATTGGATGTTTCTAAGCCTAATTTAAGTGTGGCTCTTCAATATCTTACTGAGTTACTGGACAAGGGTTTGTCCTTCTCTTCTATTAAGGTTCATGCTGCAGCAATTTCTGCTCACTATGACTGTGACCCACCATTGTTTTCTCATCCTTTGTTTAAGCAATTCCTTAGAGGGGCAAAGAATATAAGACCCCCACGGAGAGCTCCTACTCCTGCTTGGGATCTCAATTTTGTGTTGGAGAAACTCACTCTACAACCTTTTGAGCCTGCAGCTGCTGCTGAGTTGAAATATTTATCATGGAAGACTGCTTTTTTGTTAGCCATTACCTCTGCGAGAAGGGTTTCTGAATTACAGGCCCTTATGGCAGTTGAGCCTTTCTTAATTTTCCATAAGGATAGGGTATCTTTCTAATCCTTCCTTTATGCCTAAAGTGGTTTCTAGTGTGGCTTTAAACCAAACTATTAATTTGCCTACTTTTATGCAAACCCCAAAATAAAGGGGAAAAGATTTTGCACACTTTGGATATACACAGGCAGTTGCGATATTATTTGAGCAGAACTAAAGGGTTCAGGCAGTCTCAGCAGTTATTTGTTTCTTTTGCTTTGGGTTCTCAGGGCAAGCCTGTGTCAAAACAAACTATTTCTAAGTGGATTGGGTTTTGTATTGCTTTCTGTTATTCCCATCATGGTAAGGAGATTCCAGCTGGGATTAGGCCTCATTCCACTAGGGCTACTGCCACTTCTACAGCTTTTTAAGGGGTGGCAACTAAGGATATTTTGGAGGCAGCTACTTGGAGTTCAGTGCATACTTTCTCTAAGCATTATCACCTTCCACTTTACTCTAAATCGAGGGCTGGTTTTGCCACTGCAATTTTACAGGGCATTTTGGCAGCTCCTACTGCTTTATAGGTTTGCCATCCTCCCTTATCTCTGCTTTGGGATTCTACCCAAGTGTAAGGACTGCAGCAATGTGAGATGAAGAACATAGTACAGTTTTGTACCTACCATAAATGTAGATGTTCGAAGATCCACATTGCTGCAGTCCACCCTCCCTCCTTCCCTCTGTAGTTAGAGGCGGTTGTGTGGTTTGGGTTGTACATATTGTGATTATTGTATATTTTGTACAGATGGTTCGTACAAGGGTGGTTGGTTGTTTTTTGCTATCTTTTGGTTTTGACCTTTCTGTTTAGGGTCTTCTGACATCTGGGGCAAGAAAAGACTGAGGATATGACGTCGGTCATGCGCATTTGTACCCTGACGTCCTGATGTCAGTCTTAAGCGCCTTGACCGACGTCAGCCTAATACTTTGATATTCGGGCCGACCGAGGACAGCGGACTACCCAAGTGTAAGGACTGCAGCAATGTGGATCTTCGAACATCTACATTTATGGTAGGTACAAAACTGTACTTTTTGCATATTTTTGAAGTCTTCACGTTTTAAGCAATGACATGGGTACAAATGCATTAATAGAAAAGAAAACAAACTATGATAATGTTTCATTATTTTCACGTATTATATGTGTGTGTTGTCTTTTTAACAATGATCATTCACTCCACCATTGCATAAATTGCTCCCCTTAAATCTAATTCCTCTTGAAAATTATTCTGCATGTATTCTTCCCACAAAACCCATTTATTTCTGTGTAATTTGCTCCTTCCCTTTTTTGAAGATCCCGCCTCAATTTCTTTTATTCCCTTTACAATACTCAGTAACTCAGTCGTAGTTGGTTTAGAGTTTGATTTTCAGTTTCTACTAATTGCTTTTTTGTCAGCCAGTAGCATTAAACGTAGTAAGGCCTTACTCTGTCCAGACAATTCAGATCCTATATTCATAAGATCATAGGAAGTTACTAGGCTATTGACCCGGAGGTCATTTCATCCCAGTGTAATACCATAGATACTCAAGTAAATACCCAGGATTGTATTTTGTAATGACTGCCCATGTCCAGGAAGATTGTGGGTGCTATCCCTGGTAAGAATTTACTGTGCCCCATTCACTCGTCCAGGTTCTTTTTGTACAGCGTCATAGAGGTGCTCTGCTTCACATGAACTGGCAGCCTATTCCAAAGAGACGGCAGTTGCTGGAAGACAAATCTGTCCCCTAAAGCATGTCTTATTCAAGTCACAGGCCATATTTAGGTCCCATGAATGGGTATCTCTAGTCCCGTTTGATTTTCAGATGTGCAGCAACTTCATTAGGTTTGGGTCAGAGATTGTTCTGTAAGCCAGGTCTAAGTCTCCCATAAGAAGTCTCTGCAATACTGAGTATAGTGACAGAGACTTTAGTTGGTCTGTGTAAGGCACATGCTGGAGTCCCTTGATGATGATCTTAGAAAAGTCTGAGGTCTCTCCAGTTGCTGCAGGTACTTTGTATGGTACATGCATGCCGAATGGGGCGTTATACGCAATTATGGGCCGGATTAGCGATGGCTTTGCTAATTAGGTGTGCTATGTAGAAAGCCTTCCTTACTACAGTAGCCACATGGTGGTCAAAGTTAAGGTCTCAGTTTACTTACTATCACAGATTTCTTACCACGTTGTAGGTGCATAGGGTATTATTATTAAATTGATAGTGTGAAGGGACATTGTTTTTACCAAAGGGAATGATGATGCATTTATTTTGCATTTGTTTTGAGACTGTGACTAAGACACCAGTCATTGGTATGTGTAAGACCCTCCTGAAGTATACTGACATCATTTGGGGATTCAGCAGTTGCATCCAGTTTGCAGTCATCTGCAAACTTGGTCAGCCACAGCCTCTTAGTTTTGGTCTGAATGTCTGAAAAGTGTATACCAAATAGTAGAGGGCCCAGCACTGACCCTTGTGACACCCCACTGGTGACAGGTCTGCTGGTTGATGTGGAGTCGCCCACTTTGATAGTGTGTGACCAGTTTGTGATCCAGTTGGCAACCCGTCTTACAACAAAAGGGTTTGCATTCAGTTTGCTAAGTTTATCGGTTATGCCTGAGTGTGGGATTGTGTCAAAGGCCTTTGTCAAGTCGAGGTATGCTGTGTGCACAGATTTGCCCTTGTCAGTGGTTTCAAAGAAATGCACCAGGTTTAACAGGCAGGATCTGCCCTTGACGAAGCAAAGTTGGGTTGGTTCCAGCATTTGGAGATTGCCTATGTCTTTATTTATGAGCTCCGTGGCTTTACAGATGAGGTTGGTCAGACTTTGTGGGTCTATAATTCCCTGGGTCTGTTGTTAAGCCACCTTTGTAGAGGATAATAACAGTTGCTGTTCTCTGTTTCGCAGGAACAGAGAGAGTGATTAGGCCATGATTGAATATTGTACTTAATGGTGATGCTTGTTCATGATGTAGTTTGTTTAGAAGACAGCCTGGGATGCCATCTGGTCCCATAGAGGTTGTGTTTCTTGCCTTAGACAAGACTTTAATGACTTGCTTTTCAAATATGTAGGATGGGGAGGGGGGAGTTGGGGGCAAGGCTTGTGATAAGTTTGGAGGAGATAAGGGACTGAAGTTTTCACCAAATCTGTCCACTAGCAGATTTGCTGTCTCTGCTGGATCAGTGTGTGTGATACTGTTGGTCACTAGTTTGGCACATGCTTGTGTCCTACCTTTCTGGCTACATAAGTAGCTATAAAATCCTTATGGTTATCCGTGGCTGTGATTGCTAAGTTTTTCTCAAAGTTACCCTTAGAGGATTTGACATGTCTTATTTGCCTGTTGAGGAGAGTGTGCTTTTCTGTTTGTGGGGACTTGCCTTAGTTCTCGTAGACAGCATCTTTTTGTGTTTCTTTATGCTGGATGTCCACCAGGGTGGCTAGTTTTCACTTGAGGCTCTGGCTTTGATTCTCTCTGGATCAGCCAAGTCTATACACTTATGTGGTGATATGAGGTACTGCCAGCCATGCCAGGGAGAAGAGCCGTGGATGTAAGACTTGTGCCAGCACAGCTAGCTGGAATTTTGTAAATAATTTTATATCATCAGTATATCAAGCTGATCTGTACAGATGCTTGTGCTGAAAATGTATTTGTGAGCTTTGCTTGTGTTAATTGTGTTAACATGTATCAACAGTGTACCCTGCTGAAATGAAGAGAAATGTACGCGTATTATGGTATCTGAATTAAGTGTATATGTTTTAATAGAGGACAGTGGCACACCAATGGTTAACCAGCCGGTTATTTTAAGAAAAATAAGGGAAATGTAAATGTGCTGTTAAATCATTGAACGGCACCCTGCAGTGCTGAGTAGGCCCGGAGACTGTAGGTCTGGGAGCAGCCATTATCTGTTAGCTTTTGGGGCAACGTGTTGTAAATGTTTCTGGCTCCTAGGCATTGCCATAAAAGCTCTAAATGTGTATTGTAGCAGTCGGATAGTCCTGTCTCAAACTTCAAAATTAGATATTGTAGGAACCAGGAGTCAAGTGACCAGATGAGGTCATTCTGCAAGTTATCTTGGATATTCTATTTTACAAAGAGAAATCTCAGAGTTAGAGTATTCTGTTTGGGAGCCCGACTAGAAAGACTGCTCAAGTGTCTCATCTTGCCTTGCCCTAGTAAGTTACTAGGGAACAGTAAAATTCTCTTAGATTCAGTCAGGAATATAGTGAAGCTTTGTTTATAGAGATTTTTTTCTTTTTTTGTATGAGCCTGTCCATCAATGTTTTCAATATTTTCTGTGATTTGAACTCTGTGGTTTACTGTGGATATATATTTAGTATTTTCTTGTACCTTTATTATTTATTACTAAATATATTTAATACTTGTATCATGGCTGGTTCTTGTAGAGAATATCAAACCTTTGAGAGTACTTATATTTATTTGGTGACACTGTGTGGACCATTCCAGAAGGTCTAGCCATCTTGGTGAACTGCCATTTGTATTAGTATTAATATTGCACAGTATAATTGGACACCCTTTGTTACGGGTTTTAGAGCAGCTGATGGTGTCTGGTGGCAGTGATAACTACCTTATCCTCTGGGCAGAAGGGGAGACAGCGGGTACACCTGTGCCAGCCTTTCCCAGGTGTGTGTGTGTGTGTGTGTGTGTGTGTGTGTGTGTGTGTGTGTGTGTGTGTGTGTGTGTGTGTGTGTGTGTGTGTGCATGCATGAGTGAAAATGAAATCTCTCAAGTGTGTGTGTGTCAGCTACTTGGAGCAGAGACACGAAGCACTGTGTTTACAGAGAGGGTGCTGGAGGACTTGGCTTGGACACTTGGCTGAAGACCTAACCATACAGCTGTGTACCAGTGGGAAGTCTTATTGGGATCTGGAGGGAGACAGATATAGAGACATCCAGACCCCAGGCTGTGTGTGTTCTCTGTGTGCTTTTAAGGGGAAATGTACTTGATGCAGAGAGGTCTGCATCTAGAAATACTGAGTGTATCCATTTGTATTCCAAGTGCACGTTCCTCTCCAGTGTCAGTGGTGAGGATTCAGCCTCCTTGATTACTGGCCCAACATGGGGACTACACATATTGGTGTCCATCACATAGTGGCAGCAGTGCTGGGTGTCACAACTTATACAAGTGATTGCGTGGGGCTTTAGTGTAGTTTCATTTCCAGCTTGGGATGGGGCATGGAATGCATTTATACCTTCCCCTAGGAGAATGTAGTTTGCTTTGGTGACGCCTTTTAGTCTGACTTCATCCATTGTGAGTTCTGGTGTTAGTGTCAATTCAGAGGTGACTGATTTGTGGTCAGATTTGACTAATGAGGGCCCGAAAGTTGAGGTGGTGCATCTGTTTGTCATGTTACTGAAGGCCAGTTCTAATATGTTTGCTCCTCTTGTTGGGGTTTGAACAATTTGTTCCAGGGCTTTTGAGTTAAAAAATTCAAGGAACTTTTGTGCAATTGACTTGGGGCTAGAGTAGGTTTCCCAGTAAATTGTGAGATAATTGAAATCCCTCATGACCAGAGTGTTTGGCAGTATTTCAATTGACTACATTTTGGTCAAGTAGGCCTTGTGCGCATCATGATCCATGGAGGGAGATCTATGACTAGCTGTGACTTGAATGGGAGTCTTATCCACAGTAGTCTGAACTTGGAGTAACTCCGTGGAGTTGTCCAGTCTAGTTAGGAGGTGAATTTATCTCCAGTATAGCTAGAAACACCGCTTCCTTTGGTTCTCACACATTCATTTTGCAGTCTGAAGGTGTGGAAAGCATAGCAACCTTGTCTGGCCAGACAAGCAGACAAATCAGCTATTTAAAACACTGCTTGGCGGGAAAACGGAACAGACCGAACAGATGATTTGCAAACAGTGAAAAGTAGCAACGATTACTTTGCAAATAGTGAAAATAGCAAAAAAAAAAAAAAGGTTTGCAAACAGTGAAAACAGCAGCAAAATATGATTTAACAGGCTCTGTAAGACAGACAAATGTAGTACAAACACTGCAGTTTAGTTTACAGTATTAAAATACAGTATTAATCAGCAGAACACAATAAAAAGTGCAGTAAATGGTATATTCAAGCAAAAAAAAGTGGAAGCTTATAGTTTTGAGAAGCTAAGAAGCCTCTAGTCATCTGGTATCTCAGCTCAGAGTTGTGGCTGGTAGCCCACCGCAGTTCAGCTCGGTTCAGACAAGCAGAAACCAACTCAAATGCTGGGCTTATTAAATACCAGAAGTTAAAAACTTAAAAAAAAAAAAAAATCAAAAGAACCAATGAGGGTGCTTACTCCAAGCCCTAAACCAATTGCCCTTCACCAGACAGGTTCCAGTCAGTACACTTCTCTCACAAGGGTGCAGAAGGGCCCCTTCCAATCAAAGATGGCTTGGAAAATGTGTTCAGAATACAAAAGCCACTACAGACAGACCCAGATGCAGCAAACCTGCATCTGGACTATGCAACAGCTACTAGCTGTGCTATTTTAGTCAGGAAAAACTAAAATGTTTTAAACAGCAGAAAAACAGCAGTTGGGCACTAAAAAAAAGTTTTAAACAGCAGAAGGACAGCAAGGAGACACTAGACCATCTCAAAAAATTGATTTCCTTCGTTTCAACCATTTGCTTCCCAAAAGTTTCTGACAGAGTAGAGTACCTTATAGGAATTTTTTAAATATGCCAACTACCCCCCACCCAGGGAAAAAAAAAACATATTTCCTATTACCTCTGTCTTTCCCATCACATTTGCTGTCTGAGGGCAAATTATTTGGCTTTTGGTTAGGGAATATAAATATGTATACAAGAACTTCAAGCAAAAAGCTTACATCCTCTAGGATTTGTTGCATAATTGGGAGCCATACTTGTATCCTCCCATTGTTCCTGTATAAATTGCCTTTCCATTATCTGTTCCCAATCTTTTTTCTTTTTACATGTCTCTATTGGTTGAACATTTGAAACATGTCATCCTTCTGAAAAACATATATGTTTTCCACATTGTGTAACAATCTCTTTTTTAACCTCCTCTGATTTATTCTTAAAATTTATCATGCAGCATTTTATATTCCCTACTAAATATCTTTTTTTAACAGCAAATTCTATTCTAGACTCAACTAAAAAATGCATGTCAGTTGGTGTTTTACTTAGCACTCCACTATCCCTTTCTCTTTGCCTATACTCTGTGTTCCTTACTAGGGACTGATATCAATCTGTAACCTGCATCACACTTCTGCTTAACCTCATCCTGAAGTGTTACATTTCCCTGTCTAGTTATTTGCTGTCAGTGCCTATGTTCCTTTGCTAATTTTCTCCAGTAGATTTCAGACCCCTTGCTATTTTCAGTACACCTGCTCCTGCTTGCAGTCATTTGTTGTGGTAAAAATAGATGTTCTTCGTTTTCCATTGCTGCAGTCCTGACTATTGGGTATAGTCCGCGTCCAGTCGGCCCGAATACCAGAGTATAAGGCTGACGTCGGTCAGGGTACTAATGCGCATGACCGGCGTCATATCCTCAGTCTTTTGCCGCATGGTCCGATGCAGAAGCAGTTTTGCGAGTGCAGGTTGGCGTTCTGAAATATTTCGAAACCGGAGTTTCAGACCGAAACAGAGTTGGCTAAGTACCCGTTGGGAACATTTTGGTTTTTCTTGCCTCAGTATTTTACCCGATGTCAGAAAAAGTCAATAACTGTATTTCTTGTGGGAAACAGATACCTCATAGGCATTACCATACCTTGTGTATACCTTGTTTAGGGCCTGAGCACGGCGTTGTTGGTTGCCGCTCTTGTGCTAGGTTTAACAAACGCACTATTAAGAGGAGGTTAGACTGTGCCAGGTTAGTGTTTGGGAAGCGTTGCAATTATAAAATGCCGTCGGATGCTCCGGGTCTCGGCGCCCGCTCAAGAAGCGCAAAGGACAAAACAGCGAAGCGTAGGGATGATGAACCGGCAGGCCCGGACGTCGGTTCTTTAGAATCAGTGGAGCCAGAGGTTTTGCCAGGAGTTTCCATGGAGTCCCAGGCAGAAACTTTACTATTACAGGATGTGCCTTCTCAGGAGGTAGGCCAGGCTGAGGGGGCTTCTCAGGTGAATGTTCTTCCCTCTCTTCCCAAGGTAGTTAGAGCCTCTCCTTCTGTTGCCAAAACTTCTTTGAGAGGTAGGCCTAGTTCAGCTTCAGTGGGGCTTCTCCTAGCATTTCGGGTTCTGTACCTAAGAAACATATGCTTAAAATGGCAGAAGATTTGATTACTATGATTAGAGGTTCTATGCCCCGCCTGATAAGAGGCCTAGGGTGGAACCGAGTTTGATAGTTTTGAACAGTGTTCAGAGGCTTCAGAATCTTCTGTGGAAGATATGCAGGAGTATCCTACTTATTCTGATTCGGATGTGGATGATTCCACTCCTACAGCTTCTCCGCCTGAGGATTTCTCATTTTCAGAGACTCTGCATTCCATGAGGGAGCACTTTAAATGGGAAGGCCAGGATTACTCTGATTCAGGAAAAGGCTTAGGGAATTCTTGTTTTACCCCAGCATAGGCCTTTAGCTATTCCTCCTGTGTTGAATGTGGTGGAAGATGTTTTGCAGAGGCTTCCCTGAACCCTGACTCTTTGCCTCCTGCTCCTGTTAAGCCTGATAGGTATTATAGGGTGCCCGAAGCTCATAAATATTTGTTTAAGAGTCCTAGGGCGGACCCAGAAACTATTTCTCAAGGGCCTAAAGGTGTTAAGGCTTCTGTGGTTAAAAATCCTGTTCCCACTGATAAAGAGGCAAGGGCTTTGGATAGGTGGGGAAAGAAAGTGTATACTTCTTCCACTCTAGCCATGAGAGCATTGAATTGTCAGTTTCACATGCTAAAATATCAGAATTATCTCCTTTCACAATTGAAATCTAAGGTGGATGCTTTGGCGGAAGGTATTGAGTGTAAAGAGTTGCTGGATTTGGTTCATGTGTCTGAACAAGTGGGTAAGCATTCTTTGCAATGTGGTTTTGATGCTGTACAGGCCTCCTCGAGGGTGGCTGCTACCAGTTCTGTTCTAGGCATGCCTGGTTGAAGGATCAGAATTTAGCTGAGCATGTTAAGACAAGGATTTTGGATGCTCCTTTACAGTCTGATGTGTTGTTTGGATCGCCTGTGGAAGCAGTTTTAAAGAAAATGGAGGACAAAGCTAAGTCTATGCAAACTGTTAAAGATTTTTTGCAGGTGCAGCCACCAAAGTTTAGTAGAAATTGGCCTGCTAAGGAGTGGACATATCCTGCTTATGATTCCCAGTCTAGGGGTAGGTCTAGACGTGGTAGGGGCAGGGCTCAAGGTTCTTTTAGGCCTAGAACAGGGAGTTCACCTGCTCAGGGTCAGTCCTTTCGTAAACAGACCCAATGACCTGTCTTTTCAGCTGCCAGTAGATTCTCGTCTGGCAGCTCCTTTGGGAGGAAGACTGTCTCTTTTCAAAGAAAATTGGGATTTAATTACTCAAGACAAATGGGTGTTGGATATCATTCACCACGGTTACAGATTTTATTTCCATACAATGCCCCCTTTCAAAGGCATGCCAGACGTTCCTCCTCCACAAAGAAAAGAGGCTCACAAGCAAGTTTCTCAGTTACTTCAGATAGGGGCCATTCAGCCAGTACCTGTATCAGAAAGGGGCCTAGGATTTTATTCTCGCCTGTTCCTTGTACCAAAGAAGGGGAACACGTGGAGACCAATTTTGGATTTATCTCTCCTCAACACGTTTGGACATTCCCAAGTTCAAGATGTTGACGTTACAACAGCTTTTACCTCTGCTGGGCAAAGATCACTGGATGGTAACTTTAGATCTCAAGGAAGCTTACCTTCATGTGCCTATAAGGCTAAGTTGCAGGAAGTATCTGCGGTTTCGAGCTGGAAATTCTCATTATCAGTTCTCTGCATTGCCCTTTGGCTTATCTACTGCCCAGAGTATTCACAAAGGTTCTGGCTCCAGTGATAGCTTACTTCAGGCTTCAAGGAATTCAAATCTATCCTTACTTGGACGACTGCCTGATTCTGGCTCAAGAAAAGGAAGACCTTCTACAGCATCTGGAATATGTTATAGCAGTGCTAAGATGCCTAGGGTATTCTGTGAACGAAATAAAGTCCAGTCTAGTACCCTCTCAAGACATGTGCTTTCTGGGTGTGAGACTGAATACAGCAGCCCAGATGGCCTTTTTAACCCCGGACAAACAAAAGAGTCTGTCACTTTACTTCCATCTACTATCTCATCAGTCCGTGCTGACTGCAAGGACAGTCCTTCAAGCATTAGGGTTCATGGCATCTTGTATTCTGGTGCTTCCCAATGCCAAACTGCATATGAGGAAGCTACAATGGTATCTCAAAAATGTATGGACACAGCACTGCCAAGATTTGGACACTGTCATTCAAATAATACCTTGCCTTCAAAAAGAATTCTTGTGGTGGGCTCAGGAATGTCACCTAAACAAGGGACTCTCTGTGACCCGGCCAGAGGCAAGTCAGATCTTAACGACAGATGCCTCGGACATTGCTTGGGAGCTCATCTAAATGGAAAGTGGATACAAGACAAGTGGCCTGCCAGACTACAGCATCTACATATCAACATGAAGGAGATGTTAGCAGTCCAGTTTGCATTAATGGCTTTCAAGGAGTTACTTCTTCCAGGGCAGGTGTTGATTCTAACAGACAACACAACTGTCATGTGGTACATCAACAAGCAAGGGGAACACATTCTTATCCTCTATGCAGGCAAGCAATGATTTTATGGGAGACTGCGCTAAGCTTGCAACTAACTCTTCAGGCAAGGTTTCTGCCAGGAGCACAGAACTCCTTAGCAGATGTGTTAAGCAGACAAATCATGGATCCCCACGAGTGGAAACTGGATCTTCATGTATTTCAGAAACTGACAGTGTCATGGGGAACTCCAGACATAGATCTGTTCGCTTCTCCACTAAACCACCAGCTGCCAAAGTATTACACAAAGGGGTTTCATCACACAGCTTGGAAAGTGGATGCTCTGTCTTTCAGTTGGAAAAACCTTCATGTGTATGCCTTTCCACCTCTGCCTCTTCTTCCAAAGGTACTATTAAAGGTCAGACAAGACAGGCCAAGGATGATTTTGATAGCTCCAGATTGGCCTCGGCAACACTGGTACCCACTACTACGCATTCTGGTAAAGAAGCCTCCATGGCCTTTACCTCTGATTCCTCATCTGTTATCTCAGAAGGACGGTCATCTGCTCAATGTCAAGCTTCATTCTCTTCATCTAACAGCCTGGCATATTCTGTGTTGAAACACAGCAGGTCTCAACTTCCTCAACAAGTTTTAAATGTGATTATGGAAGCTAGAAGACCTAGTACAAGGAGAGTGTACAGAAAAATGGAAGAGATTTTTATTTTGGAGTACAGCAAAGAATTTGGAGATTTCTGAGCCTAATTTGAGTGTGGCTCTTCAATATCTTACTGAGTTATTGGACAAAGGTTTGTCCTTCTCTTCCATTAAGATTCATGCTGCAGCAATTTCAGCTCACTATGATTGTGACCCACCTTTGTTTTCGCATCCTTTGTTCAAGCAGTTTCTTAGAGGGGCAAAGAATATAAGACCCCCACGAGCTCCTACTCCTGCTTGGGATCTCAATTTTGTGTTGGAAAAACTTACTCTACAACCTTTTGAGCCTGCAGCTACTGCTGAATTGAAATACTTGTCATGGAAGACTGCTTTTCTGTTGGCTATTACTTCTGCAAGAAGGGTGTCTGAGTTGCAGGCCCTTATGGCAGTAGAGCCCTTTTGATTTTCCATAAGGATAGGGTATCATTACTAATCCTTCCTTTATGCCTAAGGTGGTTTCTAGTGTGGCTTTAAACCAAACTATTCATTTGCCTTTATGCAGACCTTCAAAATAAAGGGGAAAAGATTTTGCACACTTTAGATGTACACAGGCAATTGCGTTATTATTTAAGCAGGACTAAGGATTTTAGGCAGTCTCAGCAGTTGTTTGTTTCTTTTGCTTTGAGTTCACAGGGCAAGCCTGTGTCAAAACAAACTATTTCTAGGTGGATTGGCTTTTGCATTGCATTTTGTTATTCCCATCATGGCAAGGAGATTCCAGCTGGGATTAGGCCTCATTCCACTAGGGCTACTGCCACTTCAACAGCATTTCTAAGGGGGGTGGCAACTAAGGATATTTTGGAAGCAGCTACTTGGAGTTCCGTGCATACTTTCTCTAAGCATTATCACCTTCCTATCTACTCTAAGTCTAGGGCTGGTTTTGCCACAGCTGTTTTGCAAGGCATGTTGTCAGCTCCTACTTCTTTATGATTTGCCAGCCTCCCTTACCTCTGCTTTGGGATTCTACCCAATAGTCAGGACTGCAGCAATGGAAAACGAAGAACATAGTACAGTTTTGTACCTACCATAAATGTAGATGTTCGAGGATTCCATTGCTGCAGTCCTCCTTCCCTCTGTGTTTAGGGGTGGTTGTGTAGGTGAGTTTACATGCATATATTTCTGTATATATTGTTGTATATATTGTACATGTTTTTGGTGCAGGTATTTTGGGACTTGTCTTTTTAGGGTCTTCTGACATCTGGGGCAAGAAAAGACTGAGGATATGGCGTCGGTCATGCGTAGTACCCTGGTCTAATGCGCCCTGACCGACGTCAGCCTTATACTCTGGTATTCGGGCCGACTGGACGCGGACTATACCCAATAGTCAGGACTGCAGCAATGGAATCCTCGAACATCTACATTTATGGTAGGTACAAAACTGTACTTTTTGTCATGTTCACTTAGTTATCGGAATACTTTCTGCTACTTTATGAATGTAATGTTCTGTATGGTTGATGATAATGATCATCGTGTTTCACTGTTGCAGTCATTACAATTGGGTTGTCCTGCTGGCAGGCTACCCGCAGTCGGCCTGAGTTCCAAAGTCTAGGTCCAGCGTCGGTTGCTGACGCCTCTTCCCTGACGTCAGTGCGCCAGGGGTATAAAAGATGCAGCAGACGCCATTTTCTTCAGCCTTTCTTGCCGCGCGGTGCCCGAAGCAAAAGCAGTTCGCAAGTGCCGGTCAGCTGACTCCTGTAGTTTTCAAATTCGAATTTCAGATCCTAAGTCTTAATTAAAGCTAAGTACCCCGTTTGGGAAACTTTTTTCTTGCTCCAGACCGTTGTCAGAAAAAGTTAATAACTGTATTTCTTGTGGGAAGCAAGTATCTCATAAGGATTTTCATTCTTACTGTATTCCTTGCCTAGGCCTTGACCATAACGTTGCTAGTTGTCGGTTTTGTGCTAGATTTAACCAACGCACTATTAAGCATTGGTACGATTTTGCGTTCCATTACTTTGGCAGAAGATTTAATTATATCAGCCGACTACTGGAGTTTACAAAAAACGAAAAGAAAAAGAAAAGGACAGGCATCCAAGATCCAAAACCAATGACGAGGCTTCTTCTAGGCCTTTTGCCGGTTCTCAGTGAGGTGCTTTCGCAGCCCCTGATGCCCGCTACCTCAGAGCCACAGGCCGCTTCCGACTCCCACGTGGAGCCAACTGGGCCTCTGAAAACTCAAGGTATTGGACACTCGGAAACTATTCCCTCAGATGGGTTCGGAGCCGCTGAGCAGGCATCGGCTTCTAAGGGTGTTTTCAGGCCTACACAGTTATATGTGAAACCTACTTCAGCTACAAAGGCAAAGACTAAAATAGCTCTAAAGACAAAGAAACAAGTACAGCATTCACCTGGACAGGCCTCCATGCCTAAAAAAGCAGATGCTTAAAATGGCCGAAGACCTTATTACTTTGATCAAGTGTTCCCATCCACCTCCTTAAAACAGGCCTAGGCAAGAGTTAGAATATGAATCTTCAGACCAGGTTTCCATTTCCTCTGATTCCTCCGCTGAACAGGATTACTCTATTCCTCCTTATGAGGATTGTGATGCTGAAGAATCTATCCCTTCAGCCTCTCCTCCTGAGGATTATTCTTTTGGGGAAACACTGCATACTATGAGGGAGCATTTCCACTGGGAGAGCCAAGACTACTCAGAATCCAAGAAAAGGCTCAGAGATTTCCTTTTGTTGCCCTAGCACAGGCCCCTTGCTATCCCGCCTGTTTTAGACATTGTAGATGATATATTTTCAGAGTCCAGTTTTTCTCCAGACTCTTTACCACCAGCCCCTGTTAAGCCAGACAGATACTACAGGGTTCTTGATTCACATAAATGTCTCTATAAGAACCCTGCAGCTGACCCAGAAACCATCTCTCAGGGTCCCAAAGGGGTCAAGGCTTCTACTGCAAAAAACCCTATCCCTTCTGATAGGGATTTTAGGGCCCTAGACAGATAGGGCAAAAAGATTTATACCTCTACTACCTTGGCTGTAAGAGCCTTAAATTGACAATTTCATATGCTTAAGTATCAGCAGTATCTTATGTCTTTGCCTAAACAGAAAATGTCAGCAAATACAGAATGTGCAGACAATAAAGAAATGCAGGATTTATTGCATGCAACTGAACAAGTTGAAAAGCATACTTTGCAATGTGGTTTTGATTCTCTTGAGGCCTCCTGCAGGGCCGCTGTTACAGGTTCTGTCATTAGGAGGCATGCTTGGTTAAAAGAACAAAATTTGCCGGATCATGTTAAAGCAAAATTATTAGACGCTCCTTTACAGCATGATACTTAGTTTGGTGCTAAAGCAGAAGACGTGTTGAAGAAAATGGAGGACAAAGCTAAATCTATGCAAACAGTCAAGGATTTCTTGCAGGTACAACCTCCCAGATGTAGCAGGAACTGGCCTACAAAAAATTGGTCCTTTCCAGTGTCAGATAGACCACAAAGGGGCAGATATAGATGCCCCCGAGGCAGATCACAGCCCCGAGGCTCATACAGGCCTAAACAATGGGGTGCTTCTACCTCCAAGAGCGGAGAGAAAAAATCACAGCCATACAGGAAACTGTCTCAATGACTTTCCACTTCCAGCACCAAGCACTTATCTTTTGGCAGCCCTTTTGGGGGGAAAGCTAGCACTTTTTTCACAAAACCGGCACATGATCACCCAGGACAAATGGGTTCTAAATATAGTTTCACAAGGCTACAGGTTCCACTTTCACACCCTGCCAAGGCAAAACGGTATGCCAGACCTGCCACGCAATCAATGGGCAGAGGCACAAAAACAAGTTTCATCCCTCATGGACATGAGGGCCATTCAACAAGTACCAGAACAAGAGCAGGGTCAAGGATTCTATTCAAGACTGTTCTTGGTACCCAGAAAAGACAAAGCCTGGAGACCAATACTGGATCTATCTGTTCTAAACACATATCTAGATATTCCAAAATTCAAAATGTTGACTCTACAGCAGCTTCTACCCATGTTAGGCAAGAAGGCTTGGCTTGTGACTTTAGATCTAAATGTCCCAATCAGACAAACATGCAGAAGATACCTCAGATTCAAAGCTGGCTCAATGCACTACCAATTCTCTGCACTGCCCTTTGGCTTATCTACTGCTCCCAGGGTCTTCACAAAGTGCCTGGCACCAGTAATTGCATTTTGCAGACAAAGAGGTATTATTGATAAGCTCACCAGCCTGGGCAAAAACCCTTATGTCACAAGATGGATCGCAAACTGACTCTCAGACAGATCCCATAAAGTAAGAGTAGCGGGATCTATGTCTGAATCCAGACCAGTAACGAATGGTGTGCCTCAGGGCTCTGTCCTGGGGCCCCTCCTGTTTGGCTTATACTTCTCAGAAGTACAGGCAAGCACGGAAGGGCTATGGCTGACTAAGTTTACGGACGACTGCAAACTGGGTGCTATAATAGAGTCTCCGGCCGACATGGAGATCCTCCAGAAGGGCCTAAATGAGACTGATGCATGGTGTCAAAGCCATGGTCTCAAGCTAAATGCAAAAAAAGCGTAGTAATCCCCTTTGGAAAAAACAGAGTACCCGCAAACTACGACATAGGAGTTAATCCCCTGAAATCTGAAGAAAAAATAAGGGATCTAGGGACCCAAGTAGATAGTCAAGTTTCCTTTGATAACCATGTTGCCAAAGTGGTTAGAAAATCCCTCTATGTGACTCATCTGATCATAAAAGGGTTTGCATCAAGATCTAAGGATGTAATGGTGCCCCTCTACTCTTCCCTCATCAGACCCATTATTGAGTACAATGCACCAATTGGAATGTACCTGGCTAGACATCTCCAGCAGCTGGAGAGACCACAAAGGTATCTAACCAAGAGGATTACTGGCCTCAAACAGTTGCCCTATGCAGCACAATTGAAAAAGCTAAGACTGTTCTCTGTTGCATACCGCTTTCTCAGAGGCGATCTCTGTCTAACGTACAGAGCCATGTCCAGCCCAGAATTGCTGAACATGCTCCATCTTAGCAAAACCAAATCTACTTGAGCTACATGCTCTAGGGATATAAACCTCAACACAACAATGAATAGAACATGCTGGAGGGATAGATTCCCTTCGCAGAGACTTCCCTTACTATGGAACAGGGTCCCGATCTATGTAAGACAGAGCCCCTCACTATCACTCTCTTCAAGAGGAACCTCGATGAGTGGATGGGTAACAGAAAGTTCACACCGGGGATCACACCAACAGCACTACTAGATAGGGGCCAAGGGTACTAGCTGCTAGTACAAGGGTCTAGGGAACTACTAAAGGGGTGGTGAATACCACACAACGTGGCTGGGCTAATATATGTCTTCAGGCAGATAGCCCAGTACCAACCTATAAGAGGAATACAAATATATCCTTACTTGGACAACTGCCTTATTCAAACGGAGAACAAGGTCATTCTACTACAGTATCTGGCATTTGTAAAAAGATTACTGACAAGTCTAGGGTACACAGTAAACAAGAAGAAATCAAAACTCGTACCCCCTCAAGAGATAATATTCCTGGGTGCAAGCGTAAATACAACTGCCCAGATGGCTTATCTCACGCCAGACAAACACAGACAACTAACTACTTATTTCAAAATGTTGGCAACAAAGACCCAGTTATCTGCAAGAAAAATTCTGCAGGCCTTGGGTTTCATGGCATCCTGCATTCTGCCAATTCCATATGCAAGACTGCATATGAAGAAACTTCAGTGGTATCTAAAAAGTGTTTGGACTCAACATTGCCACAGTCTGGAAACAATAATTACCCTCATTCCCTGCCTGCAACAGGAGTTTCTATGGTGGGCAAAAGCCTGTCACCACAACACGGGACAGCCATTCACCTTACCCACAGCCAGGCAGACTTTGACAGCAGATGCAACAGATTATGCCTGGGGGGCCCATATGGCAGGAAGAAGTGTTCAGGGCATATGGTTTGCAAGTCAAATGCATCTACATATCAATCAAAAAGAGATGCTAGCTGTTCAGAATGCCCTAACAGCCTTCAAGGATCAACTTCATCCAGGACAACTACTAATAAAGACGGACAATACTACAGTCATGTGGTACATAAACAAGCAGGGAGGCACACATTCCTACCCCCTCTGCAGGGTAGCAATGAACTTGTGGCACACAGCATTGACTTACCAAGTACATCTGCAAGCACAATTCCTGCCAGGAAGGAAACATACTCTGGCAGACGAACTAAGCAGAAACCTAATGGATCCACATGAGTGGAAATTGGATCCACAAATCTTCAGCGTGATAACAAGGACCTGGGGATGCCCGGACATAGACCTATTTGCCTCCCCTCACAACCACCAACTAAAAATATTCTAAACAAGGACTTATCACAAGCAAGCATGGAAAGTGGATGCTCTGTCTTTCATCTGGAAAAATCTAACAGTATATGCCTTTCCTCCTCTGCCTCTCCTCCCCAAGGTACTCCTCAAGGTCAGACAAGAGAAACCAAAAATGATACTGATTGCCCCATACTGGCCCCGCCAGCACTGGTACCCAATCCTAAAGAGCTGGTCTCACTGCCCAGCCTGGACATTACCTCAAATTCCTCACTTATTGACCCAACAAGACAGTCAGATACTGCACAGCCAACTCAAAACCTTAAACCTGGCGGCATGGCAGATAATATAGCCTCTCAAGACACACCTCTCTCTAAAGCAGTGATGGATGTTATTTTGGAGGCCAGGAGGCCTAGCACCAGAAAATCTTATGCAGACAAATGGAAGAGATTCTGTGCTTGGAACCAAGCACAAGATATTGACACGATTGTTCCAAATATTCCTCAGATTTTGCAATACTTAACTGAGATGCTGGATAAAGGCCTTTCCTTTTCATCAATTAAAATTCATGCCTCTGCCATTTTAGCTCATTACAATACAGAACCACCTATTTTTTCTCATCCGTTACTAAGGCAGTGCTTCAGAGGGACCAAAAACATAAGACCTCCAAGGATAGCACCAGTACCTGCATGGGACCTCAACTACGTCTTGGAAGAACTCACACTGCCTCCGTTTGAGCCAGCCTCTGCAGCTGATATAAAATTCTTATCCTGGAAAACAGCTGTGCTCCTAGCAATAACGTCTGCTAGAAGAGTCTCAGAGTTACAGGCACTCATGGCTGTGGAACCTTTTATCATTTTCCATCCTGACAGGGTTTCTCTGAGGACAAACCCTACATTTATGCCTAAGGTAGTGTCCAGTGTGGCCCTTAACCAAACAATTCATTTGCCTACATTTTATCCAAACCCACAGAATAAGGGTGAGAGAATTCTGCATTCTTTGGACATTCACAGACAGCTATATTAGCCCAACCACGTTGTGCTTCTACTTGGACAGAACTAAAGCTTTCAAAAAGACTGAACAACTTCTAGTGGCATATGCTGCAGCATCACAAGGAAAGCCTATCTCAAAACAGACTATTTCAAAGTGGATAGGCCATTGCATTCGTTTCTGCTATTTACAGCATGGCAAATCAGTGCCTAAGGCCATTAGGCCACATTCAGCCAGAGCAGCAGCCACTTCAGCAGCCTTCCTCAGAGGAGTACCAACCAAAGACATCTTAGAGGCTGCAACTTGGAGTTCAGTGCATACCTTTACAAAGCACTATCACTTACCTCTCAACTGTAAATCCAGGGCAGGCTTTGCCACTGCAGTTCTGCAGGGCCTTATAGCCTCTCCTAATCCTATTTAGCTCCAGCCTCCCAACCTTAGCTTTGGGATTCAACCCAATTGTAATGACTGCAACAGTGAAACACGAACATAGTACAGTTGTGTATCTACCATAAATGTAGATGTTCGCGTATTCACTGTTTACAGTCCAGGTTACCCTCCCACCATCCCCCTTTTTTCTTTGCTGGGACCTATCTGTACTTTTCTACTCTATACAACCTATGTGGTGTATTTGCTTATAGATGAAGGAAAAGTTGTTTTTTGTGCATGCATGCTTATTGGCATAATATAGTCTACCATGTTAGGGGCACCTGACATCTGGGGTAAGAAAAACTGAAGAAAATGGCATTGGCTGCATCTTTTATACCCCTGGCGCACTGACGTCAGGGAAGAGGCGACAGCAACCGACGCCGGACCTAGACTTTGGAACTCAGGCCGACTGCGGGTAGCCTGCCAACAGGATAACCCAATTGTAATGACTGCAACAGTGAATACACTCGAACATCTACATTTATGGTAGGTACACAACTGTACTTTCTCCGTAAGGACCTGGAGTCAAAACCCTATTTCTTAGCCCCCCTCCCATTTCATCACTGTCATTCTTTTCCACTTTAATTTATAGCATTCTGATTGTGTTATTTATATGAGCCTGAAGTATCCATTCATGTCAGGTAAGCCTAAACCACACTATTCTGTGGGGAATTACACCTTATCCCACTTGGCTCTTCCCTGTTAGTTTTATCTTTGTTTATTTTGCTATCTATCTCAAAATGTTCCACAACACTGAAATGTTCTTTTCTGGATTTATCAAGTACAAAATAATATACAAAAGAATATCATCTGACTTTACTTGATTATCATACCAGTTATAGCTTTGAGATTGAATCCCGTATTTATTTTGTCAAGGGCTGTAAATGTAAAGCAAATAAAAAGGGAGAAGAGGAAACCTCTCCCTGCTTCCTGAGTTCAAGCACAGCTTGTTGGAGAGGAACCCTTCCACCTTGATTCTTGCCTCTGACCCTTCATACATCCTCCTAATTAACCCTATTGTTTTTATGAGGGTTCACAAATGCTACCATTGTCCTACTCACAAAATGCCATCTTATTGTTATGTTATGCTTTAATTGCATCAAATCCCACCAACAATAGCTTTATTTTTCTACACCCTTCTTCCCTCTGGGACATCAGTGCTGCAGTAGCTTTAACTTATATGGGTTATATCTTGCTAAGGATATAACAGCCAGCCAGCTTCAAAAGCTTAAGGGCACCAAACCGATAAGCAGCTCAAGCAGATCTGAGAAAGAGTGGTTTGGGCCGCTGAGAAGTGTTGCTCTTAAGGGATTTAAGGATCAGTAGTCAGCTAACATTTCTCTGATGCCTGGCTGATAATTTCCTTTCCTGTGAAAAACCTCCCACAACTTATTTTATTTCTCAGAAATGTAACCTTTTCTATACAAATAATAGCTTTAAACTAGGGAAAAAAGTATTTTTGACTGTCACTTGACTTTTTGTGACTTTTTACTAGTAGTGTTACTTTTTATATTTGAAGCAAAAACTTGTTAAAACTATCACAAAACTTGTTTTTCTTGCATAATTATCACCATGCTATATATTGATAATATTTTGTATTATACTTCTATTGTAACATGTATTTTTATATTTGTACTGTGGAAGATTTCTCCCCGGGGTTCCGCTGAAAAAGGACTTTGTCCCAGTCAACTTTCCTGGTCAACAAATGTCAAATAAATAAATAAATAACAGTTGAGTCAAATTAATTCTGGGGACAGTGGTAAAAGTTTGCAGTGCTTTTCAAGGTGTTTCTGGTGAGAAAAAAATACTTCATTAAACCTGTTTTACCACCTGTTGCTGCCAGGCCTTCACGGGAATAAATCATGTTTTTCAGCTTCACAGTGGAACAGCCTACCATTTCCTCAGTACTTTCTTCTTCCAGCCAGAAAAAGATAAAAAAAAAAAATTCCAAGTAGCCTTTGCCACCAGCAGGTTTCTAAATTGCCTCAGCAGCAGATGGGTGACTTTGTTGTGGCCATTTCTGGTTCCTCAGATGATTCATTTTTTTTTCCTTGGCTTCCTCTGGTGTAGCCCCGAAGGCCACCATGGACTGGTAAGTGGTCCTCTGTGGCTGTTTGTATGCCCTTGTTGGGCAAGGGAGAACTACTCTTGTCAGTCTTGGAAGAAGGTGCGGGCACTCCTCTCTGCTTAGCCAGACTGCAGTGCTGTCTGTGGGGAGATCTTGCTTGTCAAAAGTTGGACTGCTTTTTCAGAAAATCCTGTCAAAAAGAAGCAAAAACCTAGATGTTTATCCTCTCTTGACTTTGTTAGTTTGGAAAGTGATTTGTTGGGTTTATCTTGTGGTTTAGTTTAGTTTCTTGACCCTTCTAGTTCTGGTATTTCTAATTGGAGAAAATAGATTCTTTCACTGACACTGGAGAGGAAAATGAATGATAGTGAGGGGATATCTGCTTTTAACTCCTCAGGTTCCTGATTCTCTGAAGAGAAATATTCTTCTGATAGTCCCTGTGAAGGTTTTTCTTTTTCTGAATCCATATCCAGAATGAATCAGTTGTTAAATTGGGAAAACAATGATCTTCCACTGTTATTAAAGAAATAGTATAATTTATTACATCTGGAATTTCCTGACCTTATTGAAGTTCCTCTAGTTCTTTCAGCATTGGAGGATGTTTTTATTTTAGCCTGTATATTGCTCGATAACCAGCCTGCTGCTCCTAAGACGGCAGATAGATTGTATAAAGTTCTAGTCTCAGATAAATGGGTTCTGAGAGTGAATTTCTAATCCCAGATCAGACCCAGTAGTGATTTGCTTAGTAAAATCCTGCTGCTGCTAAATTTCTGGTAAATGCTATTTTCTCTATGTCTGACAAGGATTAGAAAGCCTTCTGTAAGATTTGGTTGGGGAGACATTCTTCTGGAATAGTTCTTTTTAGAATAATTGTCAAGCCCACATGTAAAAGCGTGTGTTTCATTCTTTTGAAAGTATTAGGAACATTAAGCTTCTTTTCCCTCATCTGTGGAAAAACATCTTTGTGGAATCTTATTGTTTCTGTCTCTCAAGTGACTAAACACTCTTTTGAAGTGTGCTTATGATTTAGGTGATGCCACTTCCAGAGCTGCTGCTTCTAGCACTGTTGTGAGGAGGTTTGCTTGGTTGTGTACATAGAACTTTTCTGAGGCCGTAAAAGCTGATTTTTTTTATTTCTACCTTAGATAAAGAGGTGGTATTTGGTCAATCTGCTGCAGAGTTCCTTAAGAGATAAGAGGAATGTTGACAGGGAGTTTCTCAGATTTTTTTAGCTTTCCTTCTCCAAATTTGTATTTACAACGGCCTCTGCTCCATTTTACAAAAAGTAAAATAAGCAGACAGAGCAAGCTGCTAGTAAGCAGACTTGCAAAAAGCAATGGCAAGAGGGCTCCAAAAGGAGAGGAGGAGTCCCCCCACACAGAAACAAGGACACTCTTAACAAGTCTGAATGACTGTCTTCAGAATTACCCTCCAACAACACCACCACCACTACCATTCCCACCCTGGTAAGGCACTTTTTCTTCTCCAAAATCTGGCTGTCTGTTTCTCTTTGGCAACAGATAGTCTTAGACAAATGGGGTCTGAGAGTGATTCATCAGGAGTCATAGGAGGTTACTAGGATAATGGCCCTGGGGCCCTTACAAGCCTAGCCAAGAGTTTATCCCCCAAAAGAAACCTCAATCAGCACCTGTCACCCCTGTCAATGAGGGACAAAGGTGGAACCCCTGGGACAAATTTATGGTTTCCCATTCACTCATCAAGTTTGTGCTTGAAGAAGGTCAGCGAGGTACTCTGACATATATGGGAAGTCTATTCCAGAGACTGGGCAGACTCTGTGAGACAAACCTGTCTCTCCAGCAGGTTTTATTGATGTTGCATATTAGATTTAGACCTATCGAGCGGGTAATGCGCGAGGAGTTAGACTTACGGATATGGAGCATCTCTAGTAGGGCAGGCTCCGATATTGCCTTGTAGGTGAGACACAGATCACCTCTGAGCAATCTGTATGATACCGAGTAAAGTGATAGTGATTTGAGCTTGCACGTATAAGCCAGGTGTTAGAGGCCATGGATTCTCTTTGTGAGGTATTTCTGTGGCTTTTCCAGTTGGTGCAGGTGTTTGTAGAGGTACATACCAAACTGTGGTTATACTCAATTATAGGTCTAATGAGGGAGGAGTACAGAGAGGTAATAACCTCCTTTTTTCTGGATGCAACCCCTTTACTTATGGGATGAACCAAGTAAAAGGCTTTTCTGACCACTGCTGCCACATGATGGTCGAATGTGAGATTGTTGTCAACCTTAGTACCCAGGTCTCTCACCACAGGTTGTGTGCTTAGGGGATTGCTGTTGATGTGGTAAATCAGTAGGTGCTGTGTTTTTGCCGAATGGTATGATACATTTTCTTACATTTAACTTAAGGTCATGACTTTGGCACCAGTTATTTGTAGCTGGGAGACCCTCTTGCAGTATGTTAATGTCATTTGGGGAGTCAGTGACAGCACACGACTTACAGTCATCTGCAAACTTGGTCAGCCACAGGCCCTTGGTCTTTGCCTGAACCTCTGAGAAGTGGATGCTAAACAGTAGGTCCCAGGATAGATCCGTGGGGAACACCACTAGTGACAGGTCTGGTGTCAGAGGTGGTGGCGCATATTTTGACCTTGTGGGTCCTATCTGTGAGCCAGTTGGCCACCCATCTGATGAGATGGGGATTAACACCAAGTTGCATATGGCAGTGGGAATCTCTGTCCTTTTCATGGGATTCCTTCACATCTGCCAGATCGAATTACTTTTTCCCTCCTAACATTCAGAACCTGCTAACTCAGGGGTGATAAGATTTTTCCCCCTTTTTTTATCCATGAATGTTTCTGGTAGCAAAGAAGCAACTTCATGGAGATAGATGTTAAATCTTTCCTTTCTAAACCACTATATGAAATTTCAGAATGTTATCCGTTCGCCTTCTGTTACCTTTTGCTCCCCATTTAGGAATGTTAGTGACTCTAGATTTAAAGTATGCTGGTTATCACGTTCCTATAGCACCAGATTTCAAAAATTTTGTGAATCAGACTCAGTTCTCTACATTACCCTTTGGGTTATCCACTGTTCGAAGGGTATTCACAAAGTGTATAACTCAGATTTTTCTTATTTAGTTGACTCTGCAAAGATAAGCAAGTATTTTTCTAAGTGTCAGGAATCTCTCACTTGCATAAGAGATTTCCTTCACAGTCCAGAATTTCAGGAAGACTTCCAAACATCTTGCTTGACTCCATCTTACTAGATTGCTTTCCTGGGATGTCCCCTAGATACCTCACCTCAAAGAGCTTTTCTTCCACAGAAAGTAGATGATCTATATCTTTTTCAGTTTCTGAGTTTTTCTGCTCAGTCCAAGGCCTCAGCAAGGGAATTTCTCATTACTCTAGGATTCACCTTAACCATGATTCTTTAGATAGACCCTGTATAAGAAAAGTCCAATGGTTACTAAAGTCAGTATGGTCCCAACATCAGCATCCCTTGATATTCAGATTCCTCTTTAGGGATTTGTAACAAGGGAACTTATTTGTAGAGACCATATTTATCTGAATCTAGGTCTCCCATTTTCCCTTTCAGCTCCAGCACAGTCTGCAACTATAGATGCCTCATACTTTGCTTGGAGAACAGTATCTGTAGGAGTAAATGTACAGCAAAAGAGATGGAACAAACACGCGAAAGTGAGAGAGATGTTGGCAGTAATAAATTATTTCAACTTTGTCGATCACTATGGCCCCTAAGAACATTACAGGTGGTTACGGACAGTACCATAGTGGTGTGATGCATAAACAAACAGGGAAAACCAGAGCCTATCCTTTTTGCACATTAGCCATGGTAGCCTGGGGGTAGAACTTTTCAGTAAAAACTCAGCCTAGGGTCGTCTTTATTCCCATCAGAGCAAACTTTTTGATAGACAGGCTGAGTAGGACCATATCAAACCCTCACATATGGAATTTGATCGGGGAGGGGGGCTTCCAGGAATTGATCCAGCCTCCATTCACATCAATCAACAGGTAAAGGTTTGCTCCAGGGCTCTGTGTATGAAGAACTGGGAAGCCAATACATTCTCATTTTTCATTGGTCAGGAATGTTCCTATGTACTTCACCACCTTTTCCTCTGATATCAAGAGTCATTCCGAAGATTCAGAAGGACTCTCCAAAGATCTCCGTGGTGACTCCCTTCTGGCTCAGGCAACAGTGGTTCTCCCTTCTTTTGGAAATGTTTGGACAAGGGAAATTACTGCAGGCTTTCCTCACTGATTTGACTCGCACAAGACAAGGGGGTGTTTGATATACCCCGACTGGAAACCTCTTTCGCTACCTGCCTGGATAATGTATATATTTTTTTACCTTTTAGGCCCCTGTTTTCTGACGACATGCAGCAGGTGTTAAAGAAGGCAAGAAAACCTACTACTAGGAAATTGTATGTTAACAAATGGAAAGTATTTTCTAATTGTTGCCAAGGCAATAACCAAGACCCTTTTAAGGCTAGTGTTTCTCTGGTTCTGCAATATTTATATAAGGTGTTACTTTTTTTATTTCTTTCTCCTCCATCAAGGTACACATGTTGGCATTTTCAGCATGTTTGCCCATGGAGTTTTCTCTTTCAGTGAATTCCCATGTGAAAGTGTTATTGAAAGGGGTGCTGCATACCAAGCCTAATAGGAAATAGTTATCTCCTCCCTGGGATCTTAACTTTGTTTTAGAAAAATTAACTCTTGCTGTATTTGAACCAACTCATCAGGGTGATTTGAGGTTCTTAACTTGGAAAACCATTTAGATGAACGCTTTGATCTCTGCAGAAATAAAATTTGAGTTGCAAGGTGGGGTCGCCCTTATCTCGTTTTGCACAAAGATAAGGCATACTTAAGAAATGGTCCTTTCTTAATGCATTAAAATGTCATCCAAGTTTACTTTGAGCCAAGCCATCCCTCTCCCTGTCTGCTTTCTAGAACCTCAAAAATATGGAGAACGGATTCTCCATACTCTTGCTTGCCCATAGGATATTATCTTGACTTAACTAAAACTTTCAGAAATTCTCTTATTTATTTCTTATGAAGGTAAGAAGAAAAGATATAACCTGTGTCAAAGCAGTCTATCTCCAAGTGGTTATCTTATACTATTATCTTTTGTTATACCTATAACAATAAGGCATTTCCAGGCAGGGTCAACGCTTGCTCTACCAGGGCCTTGGCTTCATCTATGGCTTTTTAGAAAGGGTAGGATTTTAGAAAGTATTCTAAAAGTAGCAATTTGGTCTGCTGTACATACCTTCTCCAGGTTAAGAGCAGGCTTTGCTATGAGCAGTCTCTGTGGACCCTCATCCTTCCTTCTGCCAGTCAGTTTAAGTTGTGCTTGTCTACTTGTATACTCTGCTTGAGCTGGTAAGATTTTAGGTTCATGGAAGGTGCCCTTAAGCTTTGGAAGCAGACAGCCTGTTATATCCTTAGCAGGATAATAACCCATATAGCTAAGACTACAGCAGCAGTGATCATTCTAACGTCCACTTTTGTGGTAATTTTACTTACACAGCTGTGGTTTCTCCTTTTTATCTTTACCAGCTCATCCATGCTCCAGTTTCTACCTTTGAGTTCTTATTCTCTGCTAATCTACGTAGCATCCAATGGTCTCCACGCTTTTGCCTTCCTCTGTCCACAAGAAATTGTTGAGGAATTTACGGGTACCAGACTGGCTTCTGTTGTGCCTCAGATGCTACTGGGTAACTCTGCTGTGGCCACTTTTGGTTACTTAGACCGCTCGTGTTTTTCTTCCAATCCTCCTGGTGTTGCAAGCAGAGCCACCTAGGACCAGGGGTATTCATGTCTTCTGTGGCTGTATGGATGCACTTGGCTGGCAAAGGAGAACTACTCTTGTTAGTCTCAGGGGAAAGGGCAAGTGAAAGTTTGCCACTCAAGTAGGATAGGGAACCTGAATCTAGGAAGAGTTTGCCTGTTGTGGATTGATGTTTTTCAGGTCATTTCCCAAGAAAGGTGCACTCCGTGAGAAAATATTGCCTTCCTATGCTTCTGTTTCTATGTGTAGTGAAGATTTGCTAAGGAGTTCATTACTGCCTTTTTCTATTTAATAAATTTTCAGGTAAGAAAAAGAAGTGTTTCCTCTTTCTGTCTTTGATTTCCCTTCAGAAGAGCAGGCATATGGGAATGGTGGTACTTCAGGAATTACTTAATTTGAACATTTTGATTCTGACTAAAGTGTGATATCAGATCAGCCTCTAGATGATTTTTTTTGAGACTTCATCTATTATAAAAGAGTTTTTTTTCAGTGAGACAAGAATTAAGTTTCCTTTTGCACAGAAAATGTATTATAATTTGCTGCAGTTGGATATGTTTAAATCTGGAGCTGTTCCTCTTGTATTGCCTGCTTTAGAGAATGTGTTTCTCACTGCATTTAGTTTGCCTAACAGTCAGCCTCCTGCCTCCCCTTTTCCAACCCTAAAGCAAATCCAGCATTAATTTCTCTATCTAAAAATGCTTTTGCTAAACATGTTGGTGCTGTAAATCCCATTCCCTTTTATGAGAATAGGAAAACTTTTAAGCATGATAGGGAAGAAAGTGTATTCTTCTTCTTTTATGTTAACTTTTAGGATTTTAAACTGCCAGGTTTGTATGCTCGTTTTCACTTTATTAATAGCTAACCTTCCTTCCTTCTGAGGTAAAACTTTCTATAAATGCCTCTAGCATCTACTTCTCATGTTAAGTATGATTTGAAGTGTGCTTATGATGTTGCTGCTGATTTCATAGGTTCATAGGTTAGTACTATGCTAACTGCCCTTGCGAGCCATTTTAAGCCTAGCCAATTATCCCTTGTGAGACTCAAACCCTGCACCTTGTGCTTGCAAGGCAAACACCTTAACCATTAGGCCACCCTCCCAAGGAGGATTTGTCCTCCAATGCTACTGTTTCAGGGTCAATAATAAGAAGATAGGCTTGACTTTATTTTCAAAACCTTCCTGAAGATGTTCATAGGTAAGTACTAGGCTAACTTTCACTGTGGAACATTTTAAGCCTAGCTAACTTTCCTCAAAGGTGAGAATCAAACCGTATACCTTGTGTCTGTGAGGTAAGCACGTTAACCATTATGCCATTACGATGAAAACGACAAAGACTCTGGACCGGACTGTCAGCAGTAGAATAATCGCATACAAATCAGTGCACCAAGCTGTAAAAAACTCATGCGAGCCAAAAATGGTTAGCACTTTCATTTAATCCAATATTAAACTTCTTCAGACGACACACACAGTTCCTCACTTCCTTTAAATGAGACCTAAAAACATTTCATTGGCTAAGACAATTATATAAAGTGGTTTAGACAATTATTTAAAGTGATACTTCCTTAAAAACATTTTCAATAGAAAATTTGTTACTATTTATAAGAACATAAGACACCATCTCTACCATAGTAAAGTTGAATTATAAATACATATACAACATACATATTTCTTAAAATTGCTTATAGTTTAAAATCTACTAAATATTTATTCTTATAGTTATACTAAAAAGCCTTGCTATTCGATCTTTATAATTTCTTTCTTAATAAAGCCTTTAATTTTAACACTGCAGAAATTGAGATACGTTCATTTATACCTGGCTATGAGTCTGCTTGCAGCTGCCATTTTAATTCCTTTAATTCTAATTGTAGTCCCCATAGTTGTTTGTCATTTATAAGTACATGGTCAATAATAATAAAGTAAAACATATGGCTTGGAAATTCAATAATATGTTTAGATAAAGCATCATTTATGTTGAATTTTCTTGCGGCATATTCATGCTCATAAATTCTTTGACTAATCTTTCTTTCTGTCTTTCCTGTGTAAAATGCGGTGCATGAACTGCAGTGTGCCAGGTAGATCACTGCTTTAGAGTTACAACTGTACTTTCATTTTAACTCATAATTTCTTATAGTGGAATTATCTGTTTCTCTTATTTTGTTACACCATGTATATGTGCCACAGTTAAACATTCCACGTGTATTATTATTATAGGCAGAAGCTTCTCCTTTCTTTAAAAATCTTTAAAGCTCAAGCCTTTTTTATATACAATGAGTGGTTTGTTGCCTACATGTTGTCTAACATAAGGGTCATCTAACAAGATGGTCCAGTTTTTCTGGAATATGGAAATTAAGAACTTATGATCCACACTAAAAGTAATAACTAAAGCTTTTGTATGATCTGTTTTTTGTCAGTATCATGTGTCACATTACTCTCATTTCTATCTTGCATAGGAGAAAGGGAAAGTTCTTCCTCTGTTGCTAAACTAATGAGCTGATCATGACTACATAAAATGGGTTTAAAAAACCTCTCATTTTTTTACTTTGTACTTCTTGAATTAAATCATCTAGTAGGTCTACTGGGTAGGCTCGTTGAATGAACATAAGTCGGAATGTATTGCATTCATGAATTAAGTCTTCCATTCTAGAAACCATTCTAACTGAGCTTTAACCACAGATTTTTTTTCCTGATGATATGGGTGGGAGCTGCTAAAATGCAGGAATGAGTTGGAATATGTTTACTTCAATGGAAATCTCTCCCTATGACCTACAGGATTTCTCTGTACTGTGTGAACCAAGTCTCCTTATTTCCTCCCATCTTCCATAAAATGCTTGCATGAGAGTAATAGAACTAGTACAGTACCTTCCTGCCAGATGGACAACTGTCTTTATTTAAGGATTTTTCTGGTGCGAAAGAAGGAAGTGTCCTGGAGGCCATGCTGGATCTTCACTTTCTAAACCATTTTGTCATTATTCCAAATTTCAAAATACTTTCCCTTCATTCCCTTTTATCTATGCTCCCTTCTCTGTTTTCTTGGTAAAGCTAGACTTAAATGATGTTTATCATCAAATTCCCATTTCCAAGCTGTGAGATATTTTTTAAGAATTTCTGCGTCTGGCTTATATCATCAGTTCTCTGTCTTACTCTTCGGTCTGTCTACTGCACCAAAGGTTTTTACAAAGTGGCTGGCTTCAGTAGTTGCTTATTGCAAACTTCGATGTGTTCACATCATTCTATTTTTGCATGATTATAGTTGGATAAATCTTTGGAATTACCACCTTTATGCAGGGGGATAATATGAGAAATTTTCCAGATTGATGGTATGGTGCTTTCAGAAATAGTTCTATTAATGAGGATAGATATGGGGTAAGCAATAGCTTTCGCAGCTTTTTGCAGATATTCTGCATGGAGTAGTTCTGCAGAGAAGGTGGTGGGTCTAAGTTTCTGTATGAGGGTACAGACAAGGGATGGAGGAACAGGGTGAAAATGAAGTAGTGGTGGGCTGTTGGAGATATCTGATAAGGAAGATCTTGTGTCAGGGGATAGCTGATTTGCAAGATTGTATGGTCTCAGTGAGAAAAGTGTTAAAACAATTGGCTATTTGGTTGGGATTGTTGTGGTCAGAGCCTGAGGGAGTAGGAGTGACTGAACGTCCCGGTTGCAAGAGTTTATTGATGCCTGACCAGAATTTTTACGGTTTATTTTGATGGGTTTGTTGAAGCTGGCAGTAAAAGTTTCTTTTGTCTGACAATATGGCTCTCTGTTTCGTTTCTTAGCTGTCTGAATTTTAATTGGTCTGAAGGGCATTTTGTTTTATGCCAGCTAGCCCATAGTTTATTTCTTTGGAGTATTTTTTGTTTGGTAGTTTTGGAAAGCCATGGGACTGATTTAGTCCTAATTCTGATTGTGTGCGTAGGGGCATGGCAATCTAGAATGACTAAGAATTTAGAGTTAAAGTATATGACTGCATCATCTAATATTAGGTGTTTCAGGGGTGACCGGTCACAAGATGCAAGTTCTTTTTGAAAACTGTTGAGGTTAAAATTTGTATTAGTCCTTATTGTCTTATGAATGGTTTGATTTGGAATATCAGGCTTCTACCTTATTAAGAAGGTGAGAGAGTGGGAAGGTACCTACTTTGTAAGTTTGGTGATTAGTATTACTGAGAATCCAGTCAAGGGTGCTTTTGTTGTTACTATGTTTATTAGTTCTGGTGAGGGATGTGATGGTTTGAGTAAAACCATATAGGTTTATATGAGTAGCAGGCTGATCAGATATAAAGCCTTTAGAGTTAATATTAAAGTAACTTAGTACTATAGTTTCTTGTTGGTAGTCGGTGGAAAGCCAACTTAGCCTCTAAGGCACTAGTATTATTGCCTGGGGGTAGGTAGATACAGATGATATATACAGATTTGCATTTGTTAAGCTGAATTTTAGAAAAAATAATTTTTGCATTACTAGTTAGTGAAGGTATGGAGTCTATAGTGGTCACTTGTAATCCAGATTTGTATAGTATGGCTACTCCACCACCCTTTTTAGAATTTTGGTCTGCTCTCAGGATATTATAATCAGGGGGAATAACAACATTGTCTTGAGTTAATGGCTTGAGCCAAGTTTCAGTGAGACAGAGGATGTCAGATGAATGTACATCCATGAGTGCATGTAGGTGGGCAACTTTATTATTTATGCTGTGAGTATTGAGATGAGCTATTAGGAGGGAATTGGGGGGGGTCTGGTAAGCAACTGTGTATTATTAAGAGTTGGTGTGTATGGCTCAGGGGTTGTGGTTGAGTTTGGGCCAGGGTTGGGATGTATATCACCATCTGTTAGGGAGTGGGATTGTATTCTTAAAGTGTGTATAAAGAATTTACATAATAGGTCTTGGAATTTCTTGTTTTTTTGGCTGTAGTATCTAATGTGACTGAGTCTATGAAAATTGGCTGATAAATATTTGGTGGGTACGATTTTTAAGTAAGGCTATGAGGGATTAATATTGTTGGTGTAGAGGTTTGCTTTGTGAGGTTATGGGATCGAAGTAAGGTAAGGTGTTCATAGAAAGTAAGTAGGTAAGGTATAGTTAGAATAGTTAGGAGTGATAATAAGAGTAAGGGTCTGTAGTGTGTTAGGGTAGTTGTGGATGGCATTGTGGAAGAATTTAATATATGTTAATATACAGGGAGAAAGTAGAGATAGTTAAGGTGCTGACTAGTTATTTAATATATGTTAATATACAGGGAGAAAGTAGAGATAGTTAAGGTGCTGACTAGTAGGAAGGGGGTATTATTTCTTTAAGGGGTTGGACCATGTGATTGGTTGTAGAGTTGGAGGTGTGGCTAGGGTGTATAAATGTAGAAGCACTAGGGGCAGGTGGTATTTGGGGGCAGGGTAGCGGAGCGGAGTGAGCCCGCAGGGTGAACGGAGCAGGTAAAGCCACAGAAGGAGTGCATCCATGGAGAACAATCAGTGTAGTGCTGACTGAGAAGGTATGTGTGGGTAGGGAAAGGATAGGAGGTAAGTTCCTAGATAATAGGGGGTAATAGGCAGTGAAGTATAGTGATGTGAAGTAATAAATACAGAGATAGAGTGGGACTGCAACTATGGCAAGCTGTGAAAAAGCTGGAAGGCTGGGAGTTATATTCTGAGACGGTAGGATAGATCTGAGAAAATGATGCCACCTAGCGGCCAAAGGCTGTACAGCAGGGAAAAAGTTTAATGGGAGGTAGCAGGTCTAGAATATGAAGAGGGAAGAGTAGCAGTTACTAACAGAGGGTACAAGGGGGGGAAGTTAGGCTATTTGGGGAAAAAGAAAGGGTATAGCTGCTGGTCGTTCTGGCTTTGGAGTGTAAATTAAAAAATGGACTATTAAACAGTATATTTCTGTTGACAGTAGTTTGAAAGACACATACTTTCTTTTATTTGATTTAATTGCCTTTAGGGACTATATTGCAGGGAGAGTAGAGTTTCAGTTCCTTAGTTTAGGCAGGTTACTGTGGAAGTAGGTTGCTGTTCAGAAGACGGGAATTCCACAATATTAGTGCCGTACAAGAAGTTTGGGCAACCGGTTATATTAAGGGAAAGAGAGTCAGAGAGGTAAGGAATGCAGAGTATTACACACGCCTACAAAAACAAGCTATAAAATGAACATACAGGCACATAACATCAAATATGTTTGGTTACTATTCTAAATATGCCAAGCATCAATTAAGAATTATAAGGCTAGCTAGATACAGTTAAGTGGATAACAACATCCACAACAACAAAGCTGCTATAATATCACTCTAAAGTGGAGCAGAGCTGTATGCATACAACAGTAATATGCTGAGGAACAGGGTACACAGTTAGAATAAAAGCAATTGCAGTGTAGATACAGAATAAAAAACACAGTTACTGGAAGAACAGGGTACACAGTTAGAATGTAAGCAAATACAGTGTATAAACAGTGTGAAGAACACAGTCGCTAAACTTACATGGCATGTACTATTTAAAGTAGACATTTACAACATTTGTATTGTGCAAATAAAGACACTATGCAGTTAGGACCCATATAGGTTCGCTTGTGTCCTATTCTAGTTCACACAAATGTGGGTTTGTGTCCTGAGACGCTATATTAATGTAGCGTTTTTGAAGTAGATAAGTACAGTATAGCTAGTTTGGGATATATTCCAACAATACTTCTTTAAATACACTGCTCTATAACATGCATAGTGCTAAAATATACAAAATGAAGTTTAGAATCACTGTTTTATAACATTGATAGGGCTAAGATCACTGTTTTGTGACAATGGGGCTAGATTAAACTCGTGCTAAAACGCTGTAACAGCTTGGCGTTCCTTAGAATTAGAACTGCTTGAGTAGATTAAAACCTATTAAATCATGTATTGCAACTTCAAAAAACACCTAACAGTACTGAAATGTAGCTACACTACAATCGCCTTAATAAACATGGGCAGTACCAGCTTAGCGTTCTTGGAGTTCTTTAGAATCAGAACAGCTTGAGTAGTTTAAAACTTATGAAATCTTTTATTGCAACTTCAAAATAAACCTAATATTGCTGAAATATAGCTACACTACAAACGCTTTAATAAATATGGCCTGTACCAAGGATAAACAAAACATCTAGGGTTTAGCAGACCTTCCTACAGGTATCAATATGCGTGTACCCATACCACGTGCCGAAACGCATATCAAGCTAGCCGAAAATGACTGCAAATAACGCCAGCATACTCTACAATGTATGACTTGTTTCCTTTAAGTGTAAAAAACACTTTTAGTGATAGCCGATAACGGCTAAAAGCAGCACTACTAGATCCACTACAAATCCACTTAAAATTTTTTCTCTTATCCTTTCTCACAGAATTGTAGGTTAACTTGTTTTTTTTTCTCAGAGTTCCTAAAATCTGCTTTCAGATAAGTACCCTGTGGGAGACTACTTTTTCTAATTAATGTTTAAAAAGGTCAATAAATGCTTAGTGTGGGAAGCAAATTCTGCGTAAAGATTTCCATTCCTTTTTTGTTCTGTCTGGGGCCTCAGCACAACTTTTGTAATTGTTAGGATTATGCTAGGTTTTGCTCCAAAACATTTTTATGGCTGAAGTTCTTGCAGTCCACATGGAGTCCGTGGACCTAGCACCATCTGCTTCTTCTCACACTTCAGCTTCAGCCAGTTCCTTGCTCAAGAAATGAAAAGGTAAGAAAATGCAGGAGAGGGACATTGTGGGTGACAGAATCTCCATGCCTGTGGTCAAGTGATGACTCAGTTGAGGTGCCTTTGCATCCCCCTGGTCTGAAGGCCACTAGGCCTGAACTCTCTGGCATGACCTCTCAGGAGCCCACCATGGCAGGACGCCACACAGTTAGGACTACTTCCACAACAACATTGGTTGGCTCCAAAGCTGCTTTGCAGGCTTTGGCTTCTGATGCTCGAGTGTTGGCAACTAAGAGAGAGGGTCATACTTCCTCTGTAGTAGTTTGTGAAGAAACTTCAGGGAACCAAACGGAGATCATGGCCACACATGGGTACTTAGGCCTTGGTTTCAAAACCTCAGATGCCCAAACCAAAGAGATTGTTTAGTTTATCCCAGCCTATGCCGCCCCATTCTTCGGCTGCACCAGACCAGGTTGAGGCTCAGGACTTGCTTAAACTAGCCCAAGAGTTTATGCTTTTCATGAAGTCCAGGGAGCCCAACCAGCAACAGGTGTCTTTCAGAAACTTTTCCTGGTAAAAGGAGGGACATATCCCTTCAGGAGGACTCAGATTCGGAAGATGAGGAAGAGTTGTCTTATGCTGAACACCACCTTCCTCAATCTTTCCCTGACCCAGACGACACCTTCTCTTCTGCCCCCCAAGGATTTATCCTTTGGAGATATGTTGCACAAGATAAAGGAGGCATTTAATTGGAAGATCAAAGACTTTTCTCAGGCCCAAATCTATTATAACCCTTGCAGAGCACTTCTAAACCTGGCTTCTCCCAGATCACTAGCTATTCCTCCAGTATATGTAGTTTTAGATAATGTCTTTGAGGACATCACTCTGCACCCTAACTCCCTTCCTCCTGCCCGTAGAATGCTGTGTCATTTTTATAGAGTACTTGACATCCACAAGCACCTTTACAAGAACCCACTGGCAGATCTCTTCGTAGTGTCTCCTGACTCCACCAAAGGTGCAGCCAGACACCCTTTGCCTAGTGACAGAAAAAGCAGATTGTTAATTTGATCTGGTAAAAAGACTTACACAGTTGCTGGTCTGGCTATCTATAAGGGCTCTTAACTGCCAGTTTCATGTGTTTAAAATACTTGGGAGTTTTTACAAGAATAAATTATTGCTAAAGCAGATAACATTACAGGCAACTTACAGAGAGGCATACAGGAGACAGCTAGAGCAATACTCCAGGTCTTCAGACATTGACTGAAATGTGGCTGTGGTGCATTGGATGCATTATGTAGGACAGCTGCTACAGCTTCTGACTCTCATAGACACGCCTGGCTGAGGACTCATTTTGTGTCCGACCGAGTGAAAGGAGAATTCCTGGATGCCCCACTCGATAACGAGTTCATCTTTGGTCCCCTTGCAGAGAAAGTCTTTGAGAAACTGGATAAAAAAGGGAAGCCAATCAAAACTATAAAAGAATTGTATTTGTCTCCTACACCTAGATATCATGGGAAGTGCCGCCTTAAATCTTCCCAAGGCAAAAGGCCTAGACTGTATAGAAGGTGACAGTCTAAGTAATGCTGTAGACCTGGATGAACCAAGGATCCTACCCCCCACCCCCCAAAGAGAACAGCTGTGAACTATACACAATAGCCTCCTCCCTCTAGCAGGGAGATTTTCTTCTTTTCTACAGCAGTTTAAACTCATCACTGGGGACAAATGGGTCTTAAATATCATAAAAAATCTGTTTTATTCAGTTCAGGGAAGAAAAAAAATACCTGGGTGTACTGTAGTCCCCAAATGGCCAAGACTGACTTCTTCCCCCCCATCCTATTAGAACTTCTGCAACAAGGGTCCATTCAGCTGGTTCCTGCAAGAGAAAAGGGCACAGGATTTTACTCAAGGATATGTCTGATCCCATGAAAGGAAGACATCTGGAGACCACTCTTAAACTTATCAAAGTTTAACAAGTTTCTTCACATTCCAAAATTCAGAATGTTAACCCTACAAACACTTTTACCACTGATCTTTCAGTTAGCCTATATGGTCACCCTAGACCTGAAGGTTGCTACCTCCATGTACCTGTAGCCAGAGAGCACAAGAAAGATCTTCTGTTTATGGCATTCGGGACACACTGCCAACTCTGTGCTTTACCATTTGATCTGATGATGTCATTTTCATTCATTCCTCAATGAATGGGTTTCAGATCCAACTTGGACGCTTTCTGTAAAGTCTAGGATCCAACTCTGGAGTTCTTCTCTTTACCTATAATGCCCCTGACCATTGCATTACCTCAGATATCATTTGCCCCTCTAACCATTTGTTCGGATTGTGTTCCCTCAAGCACAAGGTTACTTTTTTCAGCTTTTGTGAGTAAGTAAGTCTTTTATCTTTGACTGTATAACTTCTTATACTTGGCCCTTTCTCTTGTTACTCATTTTCTTTTTTTATCCTTCCTTTCTTTCTCTTCCGTACCTTACTCTCTAAGGTAACTGGTTTACTATTGTTGGTAAAGGCTTTTTATACTTTTCTTCTCTTTCTCCTTCCAAAGCAAAAAATAAATAAATAAATAATAAATATCGCCTCACAGTTAGGCGTTGCCCGTTCGATTCTCAGTTAGTCTCTTCTGTGTGGCGACATGCATGAATGGGCGTTCCTTCGCTGAAGGTTGTGCGTTAGGCCCGGCAAGCCAGCACATAAAACTCTACTGCCAATCATTAGCGGACCGGAGTTCCGCTGTGGCCGAAAGACACAAACATAAGAACTTATCTTTTTCTCTTTTTTTGGTATGCTGCTGTCATAGCTGAAAAGCCTACTGGTTTTAAGAAGTGCATTTCCTGTGGGCATAAAATACCCAACTCTGATGCCCACAGGGAGTGTTTATTGTTTAGGCCTATCTCATTTACACACTCCTTGTACTGTTTGCAGCAATTTTAATGCCAGAGCTATCGGTGATTGATGCAGAAAGTTAGTTCTTAAGGGCCATACCCCCGTTTCTGCATCATCGTCTGTGTCAATTTCAGGGGCTCACCCCCCCCCACACACACACACACACAAATCTAAATCTACAATTCCCAGGAAGCATAGAAAGTGCTCCCCTGTCTGGTCTCTCAAGGTCCAACATTGGAGCCATCAGCTAAGATCCAGAAGACATCAGATCTGAAGGCTACAGATCTAACTCCTTCAGCTTCCAAGTCTTGTCTCCAAATCCAGTGTCCCTAAAACTTAGATCTCCCTTCTTACAGAAGACGACAAGAAAATCATCTTGACCCTCTTCCACTTCATTTTCCATCAGATCTTACCGAAGTCTGTCTGTAGCAGAGATGGGCAGGATGGTGAGAAAATTTCTCTGAACACAGCTACAAATTGGGGGTTTTGCCTTCTCAGTCTCCAGTCGGATCTGTGAGCCTTAAGCCTTCTTCACATGCATCATTTCTCCTCCTCCAATCCGACCTACTGTTTCAGTGCCCTTGGATCAGAGACCTCCAAGAGTCGAAGCGTCAGATCCGAAGATGCCTTCATCTTTGACTATACTTCCCCGACCTATTTGGCACCAATACCTCTTGAGTAGGATGAGTCTCTGAGCCAAAGTGTTGGATCTGGATTGATGACTGTGATTCTGAAACTTTTGTAGTCATTGCTTTCAGTCGGAGCCTTGGTGCTGAACAGCACTGCTTTGACTCCACCCTCAGAGCAGAAGATCGGGGGGACCTGGGTTTATCTGATCCGAGAGTTTCAGCTCCAGTGAGGTTGACCTCTGCTTTTCCTGGTCCTTCGGCTTTTGAGGTAGTGGAGAGAGCTTTCTCTCCCGAGACCTGTTTCAACTCTAACTTCTTCAGATCTTGTTTCTCTTCCTCTTTCGGATCCTGTTTCTGAGATTCTTCATCCTATTCCACAGGGACAGCTAGACTGTAAGAGGTTCTAGATGGTTCTAGTTAGGGAACTCCCCATCTTTCTGATACGCATCCAGAGCACCCCACTGAGGATGTCCCCCAGAAGAGATTATGGAAGAGGAAGCACTTGGATTCCCCCAGGAATCTTTAACTGAAGACACAGATTTTGATGAAGGGGCAGGGTCCCCAAGATCACCACCAAAAGACGTCTACTTTGGAGAAGGTTTAGAAATCCTACACCAGAAAGGTGGTTGGTCCTTACCTTTCCTAGGAGAAGTCAGTGTTCCTAGAAGCCTTTGAGTCTGGCCCATGTATGTCTTGGGTTACCTTTCCTGGAGTATGAGCTTAGATCTCGTCTCCGGCTGGGCATGGAAAGAGCCAGATACCATAAAACCGTTTCTTCGGCATCCAGATAAACTCCTTGGTGCACCAATAGATAAACAGTTTTGTAGTGAAGGAATCATCATAGATGCCATGGTTGCTGCGGCAGCTGCCGAAAAGCAGCTGGATGAACAGAGCTCCTCTTTTCACCCCCTAATGGAGAATCTAGGACGTTGGACAGGAAGTGAGTTTATGCCTTGGCAACCTTTGCCTTACGGTCGCTTAACTATCTGGCACACTTCACTAGATTACAGAGGGACTTAATCAAGATACTCTCCAAGTCTACCCCCTGAGTCTATGTTGGTGGAGGAAGAGAAGACTTATTCCTCATGACTGTTCACCCTATAGTCAATACGGAATGCATCCATGAGATTAATCTCTCATGCAGCTGAAGGTTCCTCACTGGCTACAAGTTCAGGCATAGCCATCAGGAGATGCACCTGGATGAGATTGTGTGATTTTGCAAAGACCTTTAAAGCAGCATTAATCAATGCTCCCTTTGATGGTTATTCTTATTTGGGCCAACAGTTAGAAACACTTTCCCACAGTGAGCAAAATGGAAAGACTGTGTGTGCCATGGGAATTTGTTTTTCTATCCCACAGAAAGCTTTTTCCAGAAAGCAACACAGCGGTAAGAAGATGTTGTTCCAGAAGTCTCAAGGGTCTTTCCAAAACTCATATGGAGTTTTTTCTCTTAGAGGTGCAGGGGGAAATAATAAAGGAAGACGCCCGCCACATGGCAGAGGGGTACATAAAACCAACGGTCCCAAGATTTTTTTCTTGGATAGACCCTTTCACCTCTCCTGAAGAGTTGTCCAACTGTTCTTTACTAGAGGCAGTCGGGGGGTGCTTATCGTTGGACCCAGACACCTTGACAGCCATCACAAGAGAAACATGGGTGCAAAGCATCATATCCAGAGGATATTTCATTCCCTTTTTACAAGTACCCTCAATGAAAAGAAAACATCTCCCTCAGTCAATCAGTGGGAGTTAGCAGCTCTAGAGATCCAAAAGCTGCTAGACAAAAGTGTCATCCAAGAGGTCCCACCAGACCAAAGAGGATCCGGAATTTACTCAAGATTCTATTTAGTGTCAAAGAAGACAGGGGACCTGAGATCTATTTTGGATCTCAGTTATCTGAACCAGTTTGTGAAAAAATTCCAAGTTCTGGATGGTCACAGTTCATTCCTTTCTGCTTCTATTACAGAAAGACTACTAGATGTGCTCTTTAGATCTTCAGGATGCGTACTATCACATCAAAATGAACAGGCACTCTCAAAGATACCTATGCTTCTGGCTGTGAGCCATTCACTACCAGTTCAGAGCCCTGCCCTTCTAGCTCACCACAGCCCAGTGGGTGTTCAACAAATGCATGGCAGTGGTAGCAGTTCATATCAGACTGCATGGATCCAGAGTGTTTCCTTATCTGGACAACTGGATCCTCACTGCACCAACCAGGCATCTCATAGTGAAAGCCAGGGATTACTTCTCCAATTATCTAGTAGATGTCTGTGTCCATGACTTCATATACCAGAGTTAAATAGAACTGGTATACTGTGAATACATGCTGGATTATCAACTTCACTTTCCTCATGTAATTTGCACTGCATGTACTGCAGCCTTCCCTCAGGCAGTCCTATTGCTCTCAAACATGTCAACATTAAATAACTGTTACAGTAACCTATCTGCATTATATCCTTCCAAGGATATGACCAACTGGCCAGCTTTGCAAAGCTTTAGGGCTTCTTCCTCATGCTGTAACTACCAGGGGCTTGAGTGGAGTTCCTTGTAGAAGCTGTCACAGCGTCCAGTGGAACTGACAGTCTGCTAGTGAGCCTTCAAGACTGGCCAGATAAACCACCTTCTGCATACTTATTTTTCTGAAGAAAATGTTTTTTTTTTCTGTAAAGTTATGTATTTATTTATTTTATTTATTTATTTTTGCAAGGACACATATATCTATGACTGTCCCAACTTGGCAGGGGGGGGTTACTGCAGTGCAATATTGACAATCCAAGACTGACATTCTTTTTTTTCTCGCCTTTTTATTTTATTGATAACAAAATAATAAATCAATGCATTACAATAAACTAACAACTAGTAGAAAATGGTTTGAAGGGAAAAGATAATTTGCTGGCTAAACTAAGATGACACATTTTTAATCTCCGAAGCAAATAAAACATGAAAAATAAAACTATAGTAAAAACACACACACATTTTAGTACATAAAATCAAATAAGGCCAACACAGTAAGTTCTTCTCTTCCATGAACTTATTCAGACTATACACAATTAAAATCTTAGACAGCATGTAGACATGCATCACTTTGTGCAGTGTCATATGTTTCATTGACCCAATTCCCTACATTTTTAAGAAAATTTAATATTTTTTTATTTCATTCCAACTATGGAAATTTGACTGACTGTAATTTTTCCTGTTCATCGGTTCTTCTGTAGCAGTTTTACTACACAGATGATATATTTTTTTCAATGACGGCAAATTTAAATATAAAATTAGAGCATTCTAATATGTTTGTACAAAGTATTTTTATCAGTGTTAACACTCACTACATCTAAATGCTTCTAGATACTCTGCTCCAATATGTGAGTCATGCACTCAGTATAAAATGCAGTACACTTGTCGCATAGACAACATCGCATAGCTGACAGGGCACGCAAATAACCCAGGTATTAGGGTAGTGTTTGCCTCTCTCAGTTACAAAGGCTAGCCTGTGTAAAAATATTGGCAGTTATTACATCTTACCATTCTCACTTTGTTGTTTGTAAATTTAAATGTCTGTAATAAATCTTTGATTGTTTGTCTTTCTTTTAAGTATAAATTGTGGTCTTACACTCCAGTGGCTCTACTCGATAGAGGCACTGGGAACTAAGGTTGGGTGGCATAATGCCAGAGTAATCCTATGGGCTAGGCTTGTAAAGGCTCCAGGGCCATTAGCCTAGTACACACCTTTGAACCTATGAGTCTATTTCAATTTCTGGGGATCACAATCAGTCTTTTAAAGTCCCATCTTCAACCGGTTCAAGTCTTTGAGATAATAGGGGCTTGCCTAAATACAGTCAGACATTTCAATTTGTTACCACAAAACAGAATTCTTACCTTGAGATTGCATGTCAGACAGATTCTTTCTCAACCCTCTCTCCCCCAGCAAAATTGTTTCTTCAAGCTTTAGGTTCGATGGGTGCAGTGATTACCTTGATACCTACCACTCATCTTCACATGCGAATTCTCAAATGGACTCTAGCAGTGTAACGGCCCATTCCTCGACAGCCTTTACAACATCCTATAAAAACTATGTAGAGTCTGCAAAGACTCCCTACTGTGGTGGATTTCATCCATTCAAATTTGTCAGGGACGTCCCTTTATCCTTTCTCCCTCAAACGCCATGTTAACCACAGACGCCTCCCAATTGGAATGTGAGGGGGTATTTCTTGGGATTGACTGATCAAGGCATGTGGTCCCTAGAAGACACCAGATTGCATATAAGCGTCTTGGAGATGAGAGAGGTCTTCTTACTGTTGCAGGCCTTTCAGAGATCTCTTCCTCTTGGAACAATTGTTATCCAGACAGACAACATGTCAGTGATGTGGTACATTAACAAACAAGGGAGAACCAGATCCCTACCCCCTTTGCCAAGATGCAGTGAGAGTCTGTCAGTGGGTGATCTGCTTCAGCTGCTTTCTTGTAGCATTGCATATACTGGGGAAATCCAACTTTCTGGCTGACAATCTCAGCAGGACTATTCTGATGCCTAATGAGTGGTCTCTCAATCATACAGTGGCAAAAGTGATCTTCCACAAATGGAGACAACCTTGCTGCAGCCTTTTTGTATCTCTCCTCAACAACAAGTACAGCAGGTTTTTTACCCTAATTCCTCCTCAGAGGCAGTCGCTGAGAGATACTCTAGTCTATGCTTGGCCCTCTGGTCTCCTATATGCTTATCTTCCCTTACCTCTAATCCCCAAATTTCTCCAGAAAGCACGCTGTTTGAAGAGCAAGGTAATCCTCATTGCTGCCTTCTGGATTGAGCAAGTTTGGTTCCCCTTCCTATGGTCTCACCTAACATGTCCCCCTTGGACGCTGGACCCCATCAAATCCCTCAGGGATGACTCATCCAGACATTACAGGTCTCAAATTGACCACATGGTTTCTCCAATTCCAGAGACTGCTAGATATTCCAGGCTTTCCTGTGCTATTTGCCAAATTTTATTTTCATCTCAGAAACCCTCTGCAAGGAGGAATTATAAGAGTAAATGGAAGCAATTTTCTTTATGGGCACAGCAGAGAGAGTTAGAGCCTTTCACCGCTCAAATCCCTGCTGTTTTAGATTTTCTTGCTTCGATTTTTCAAAGTGGTGCTGATTTCTCCACTATCAAAGTTCAGCTGGCAGCTATATCCAACTGTCACATTGGATATGATGCTTCCCCTTTAGCCTCATCCAAGTCATGTAAAGCAGTTCTTAAAGGAACCTTTTTAGTTAGGCCTCCAATAAAGGATCCTACTCCAACTTGGGATTTTACTGTTGTGTTACAGAGTTTAATTGATCCCCCTTGGAGCCTTTGACCAAGTCAGATCTCAGATTTCTTTCTTGGAAAACCATCTTTCTTGTGGCTATAACTTATGTGAGGTGAGTTTCTGAACTCCAAGCACTTTCTTGTTCAATAACTTACTTGATTCCCTATAAAGATAAGGCTACTTTTTGTACTAATCCTTCCTTTTTACCCAAAATTGACTCTGAAACAAATATCAGCCAAGTGATCAACTTGCCAGTTTTCTTTCCTAAATTTGACAGCAAAAGAGAATACATGCTTCACCTTTTAGATGTACATAGGTTTGTTTTTATCTTCATAGGACAAAAGAATTTAGAAAAACTGACAAATTGTTTGTTTCCTTTTTTAATAACACATTCAGAAAAAAACAGTATCCAAAACTACACTAGCTAAATGGATAACTGAATGTATTTCTTATGTTTATTCATTGAGAGGTTGGTTTAACCTTGCCAAAACACCCAAAAGCACACTCAACTAGGTCAATAGCTACGTCAACTGCTTTTTGGGCCAGAGCTGCTATTGATGATATTTGCACATCTAGCACTTGGTGTAATGCTCATACATTTATTGTTCATTACAAGTTGGATCTCATTTTTAGAGACAGGGCTGCATTTGGTTCTTCAGTTCTCTGGAAGATCTTTCCATGAGGACCACCCAAGGTTACCGTGGCTGGGGGACTCTGCCCCATTCTGTGAGGAATGAATGAAAATGACATCAGATATAAAAGTTATATACTCACCATAACTATGCATCTTTGTCATCCATTTTCATTCTCCCTCAACTTCCCTCCCACTTTCTATCTATGTCTTTGGGAGTGACCTAATGAAGTTTTTTGTTAGGAACTACAGTTCCTGTTTGAGCCCCTATTCTGTTACTGTAGTATTTCTCTGAATTGTTGTTGTTATGCCTTATATTTGGATAGTTGTATAGTAGCAGCAAACTCAAACTGAGGTAATGCAGTGGTCAGGGGCATTATGGGTAAAGGGAGGAGCTCAAGACTCAGATCCAAGAATCTAGAGAAAAGCGTCCCGAGTCGGCTCCGAAACCCATTCTTCGAGGAAGAATGAAAATGGACAACACAGGTGCATAGTTATGGTGAGTACATAACTTGCATTTTTATCCACTGCTCCTGGAATTTTCACCAAATGCCTAGCTGTAGTTGTAGCCAATTGCAGAACTCTATGGGTTCACATTTACCCTTACCTGGATGACTGCCTCATTCCCAGGGAATCCATCCTGGAACTTCAGATAGCCAGAATGCCTAATAAATGTTTCGTAGGTGACGGCTTGGAATTTGTGCTGATATTCTACTCCTGGTGAGAGAAGGAGCAGAGTGCTTTGATTCCTGACAGTTTCTGTTTGGGCTGTGAGTGTCTGAGCTTGACGTTCCTGATTGGTCTGGATGAGATTCTAGGCATCTACCAGGAAAAGGCTACAACAAGCTTACAAAACCCTTGCATCATTTACGACAAGACTGTGGATCACCAAACAGGCTGTGGTCTGCTTCTCATCTTGGAACTGGTGCTAATGTTTTGCTTCTGGTGAGAGAAGAAGCAAGGGAGCATTGCTTCCCAGCAGAGTGAGGCTGTGGTGAGATTATTGCTAGTAGTAGCCAGGCAGTAGCCATTCATGAGACTCCCCTCTTTTCATCATTCTTGACAAGCTAATTCATAGGTTCGTAGGTGTGTACTAGGCTAATGGCCCTGGGGCCTTTACAAGCCTAGCCATAGGATTACCCTGGCATTGTGCCACCCGACCTTAGTTCCCTGTGCCTCTGTCGAGTAGAGCCACATCCCCGTGGTGAATTTTCTGTTTCCCATCCACTCATCAAGATTTCTCTTGAAGAGGGTCAGCGAGGTTCTCTGCTCGACATGTATGGGAAGTCTATTCCATAGCATGGGCAGTCTCTAGGTTATGAACCTGTTCCTCCAGTACGTTCTGTTGATTGTGGTAATGAGGTTGACGTCTCTGGAGCATGTTGTGCGGAGGGATTTGGATTTCTTTAGCTGTAGCATTTCTACCAGAGCTGGGTCAGACATACTCTTTGTGGGGTACTTTTGCGGCCGTTCTAGTTGTTGCAGGTGCCTAGTGAGGTACATGCCAAATAGGGCATTGTATTTGATGATTGGCCTAATGAGGAAAGAGTAGAGGGAGACAATGACCTCTTTCTTCATGGATGCAAAACCCTTAGTAATGAGATGTGCCACATACAAGGACTTTCTGACTACAGTGGCAATGTGGTGATCAAAAGAGAGGTTGCTGTCAACCTGTGTTCCCAGATCTCTTATAACGCCTTCTACGTTCAAAGGATTACCATCAATGTGGTAATTCATGGGAACCAGGTTGTTCTTAAAGGAGATAACGACACATTTTGTGGCATTGAGCTTAAGGCCATGGTTCTGACACCAGTCAATGGTCTCAGTGAGGCCATTATGTAGGATGTCAGCATCACTTGGAGAGTTAATAATAGCTCCCAACTTGTAGTCGTCTGCAGACTTTGTCAGCCAGAGTCCCTTCGTGTTGGCCTGGACTTAAGAGAAGTAGATATCAAACAGGAGAGGACCCAGGAACAAACCCTGTGGGACTCCACTTGTGACTAGTCGGCACTCTGACTTGGAGTCAGCTACTTTCACACTGTGGGTTCTATCTGTGAGGCAGTTTGCAACCCACCTAGTGATATAGGGATTGATGCGTAGCTTAGTGAGTTTTTCTATGATTCCTGAGTGGGGAATGGCATCAAAGGCCTTGGCCAGATCAAGGTAGGCTGTATTTAACCACCTTGCCTTTATCCACAGCTCTGGTGACTGCCTCAACGAAGTCGACCAAGTTGAGCAGGCATGTTCTACCCTTCACAGAACCAAACTGTGTGGGATCCAGAGTGTGGAGATTCCCTATATCCTTGTTTATTACGTCCATAGCTTTGCATATCAGACTTGTCAGGCTAATGGGGGCGATAGTTCTGCTTAACTTGTTTCTAACTTCAAAATATCTGTCTAATATTTAATTCCTAAATTTTTGGGGCCTACTTATTCCTCTCCCATCAAATGTTTGTCAGTACAACTCCAATAGTGATAGAAGGTAAAAAAGATAATGCTGACAGATTTGTAGTGCTAAGGGGATACGGGAAAGGGAGGAGGACTATACTGTCATGTATTTACATTCCACCAAAAAACTGCTGCAAAAGAGCTTAAGAAAATTCTTGCAGAAATATTCAGTTTTCAGCAAGGAATATTACTTATTGGTGGGGACTGGAACTTCATTTGTGGCAGTGATGATGTATTTGGAGGACCCAGAAGGTAAAATATAACAAAGGAGGGTAGATTTTTGAACAAATTTATGAAAATATTTGGCATGTAAGATGTGAATTCAGTAATAGGAGTTCGGAGTGAATTTATATATTATGGATTTTCGACTGGAAACAGACTGCCTACCCTGCTTGGATTACTTTCGAATACTTAGTAATTCTGTACAATATTTCAAATTATATATTTTTTGTATTATTTATTTATTTATTTTTACTTAGGATGAGTTTAAGTTCGCTACTTCTCCTACCATTATCTGATCTGATTAATAGGCAGTGATTTTATATATATATATATATATATATATATATATATATATATATATATATATATATATATATATATGGATTGAAAATCTTCCACACACACAAGTTTCTTACACTGTTTATATGTATTATTCCCCAAGATATAAATGCTGGGCTAGGAAAGACAGAATTTACATTTCACAGGAACTCGTGCATTTAACTGAAGGTCTGTCTATCTTGAGAGAGGCAAGAAAACAAACTACTAGAAAATTGTACTTATCCAAGTGGAAAATTTTTCTGTTTGGTGCTAGGCCAGAGGTATGACATCACGTCATGCTGGCATGAATCTAGTGTTGAAGTACTGCTCAGGATTATTTGATCAGGGCCTTTTTTATTCTGATATTAATGCACGTACTTCTACCATTTCTACCCAATGTCCTGCCCCCCTCACCCTCACCTTTAATAGTTCCTTAAGGGGATTATAGACCTAAGGCCACCTAGGAGAAACCATGTTCCCTCTTGGGGCTTGAACTATGTTTTAGAAAAACTTACCCCTGCCACATTTTGAGCCAGCAGCTTCTGCTCCTTTGAAGGTGATCACTTGTAACACCATCCTATTGATAGCACTCACCTCAGCCTGGCAGGTTTCAGAAATACAAGACCTGATGTACAAAGAACATTTCATTGTTTTTCACAGAGATAGTCACTCTCAGAACTAGCTTCTGTTTCATGCCCAAGGTAGTATCAGAACTCTTCTTGAATAATGCTATACACCTGCCGGTGTTCTTTCCTATTCCGCAAAGTAAAGCTGAACAAATCCTACATTCCCTGGATGCGCATCGACAGGTCAAGTATTACCTTAATAGAACAAAAGTTCCTAAATAGAGCAGAACAACTTTTAGTGGCCTTTGCAGAAGAAAGAAGGTAAACACGTCTCCAAACAGACTTTTTCAAAATGGGTAACAAAATTGTGTTACCTTCTGCTGCACTTATCATGGAAAACCATTATCAAGCCTCGGTCAGAGCACACTTCACAAGACACAGGACTGGCCATAGCTGCTTTCCTCAAAGGTGTTCCTTCTTAGGCAATCTTGGAGGCTGCAGTTTGGTCCTCTGTCCACATCTTTACCAAGCATTACTATTTAGACACTGCATCCAGGGCTAGAGCAGATTTTGCCACTGCTGTCCTGCAGAATCTGCTGTCCCAGGGGTCACCAGATAGTCAACCTCTCAACCTGTAACTTTTGAAGTCCTGACAAGAATCAGTACTGCAACATTGACTAAGAAGAATATAGTACAGTTGTGTTATGCTTACTGTAATTGTAGATGTTCAGGTAGATAAGTGTTACTGTACCAACTCCCATGCTCCTAGTCCTCTATCTGCTGGGTCTCTCATGGCTGGGGGTTTGGGCGGAGATCCTTTGTCTGTCATCAACCCACCTCTTTGTCTTGTCTATTGCTAGTTCATTCCTTTCTCTCTCAAAACTTAGACAACCGGTAGGGTCTTGTTGTCCTCAGGCATCAGACTGACTTTCACAGCCTAGAAAGACCTCAAGGTGGCACTGATGGGCACACCTTTATACTCTGACGTACAAGCCTAGCCCATCGTGTTTGGCTTTCCACACCCAGTGACACTACAGACGTTGGACTTGGATGTCCGTCAACTAGGGATGATGTAAAGACTCTGGGGAATTAGGCCAGTGGAAGGTTCCTGCATGGCAGGAAGACCCAAGAATCAGTACTGAAGTATTAATCTACTTGAACATCTACAGTTATGGTATGTATAACACAGCTGTACTTTTTCTTTTGTATTGCTGCATTGTGGATATATAGACCCTTGTGTATATAGTATGGCATTGGTTTGTTTCCTAGCGTTATACTTTAGAGCACTTGCCTCCCATTTTCCAGGCCAAAAAAAAAGCTGTGATTAAATTGCCATCCTGTCCTTATATCAGAACTCCCCTTAAGCTCTTAATAGTTAGGCTACTGCAACAGTCGTATATTAGAATGTCTATTGTTATGATAAAGTTACTTGCACAACTGTAGTTTAACACTTTCTTTCTTTCCAGATTTAGAACATCCACAGGAATACCATCTATTCCTGGGGACCTCTCTGCTGATTGATATATCAATTTTTTTATCTCCTCTCATCCTGATTTAGCTATGAATTGCTGAACTTAATCCTCCTCTAACCTTGGCATGAATAAAAATCTTCCTGCCTTTCTTGGTTTCCACATTCCCCTACTCTATATGTGTTTTCATAAAATTTCCAAGATATCTAATATCTCTAGTTCTTTTTCTTGTCATAGGCTTTCTCAGTTTGGCAACAACCCTTTCTACTTTGTCGCCTTTGTTGTTGTGCTAAAAGTTTTTGTGGTCTGGAGTCATCAAAAAATAGTTGCTTAGCAGCAGCCTTTCTAATCTCAAACATTTTGTCCAAATACTTATTTTCCCTTTAGCACTCTTCCTTTGCTCAACTTCTTGTTATGTGAGATTTCCCCTATTCTGCAGTACTTCAGACTTTTGTCATCACCTCTAAATAATTGTGATTACTTCACTCCATATATGTTTCTGATTTCTACCGTGTTTTTAACTCCATTATTATTTTATCCCAGATTGCAAGCTATCTCTACTGAAGAACTTTTCTGTTTTTCCTAATAACTCCTGAATCATTTTCCACATCCATTTGTTACATTCCCTTCTCTTTAACAGATAAGTAGGCAATTCCCAGTGTCTTATTTACACTTAATTACCCTACACCTTATCTTAGCTTTTATATGTGCAGCATCTGAAATTGATATTGGATGTGTGTCAAAGCTTTCAATTAAATACACATGCTCCAGTGAAATATAAATTATATCCATTTATTATACTTTCTGGAATAATATCTAAATTCGGTTTGACACAGAAGACACAAATTCGACAGCAGGACCACAAACATTCTCATTTCTTCAGAAATCTACCATTTTTTTAATATAGCTTCCCTTCTAGATCCCCCAAATACTTTCTCACTTCCAAAACAAGTACCAATCCCCACCCATAAACAATCATTCCGGCTGAAAGCTTATTTCTCCCCAAATTCAATTAAGCAGCAGTTTTAGATGAAATGTAAATAAATACTAGTGTAAGCCTTCTCCTCCTGTGCTAGTAGCCCCTTAGTATCACAAATCTGCCTTTATTTCCTTTTTTCTTCTATTGCTGTTGGAGCCACTCTAGTAGTCAGTATTGTTGTTTTCCTTTTCTTTTGTCCCCGATGTTCTGCTGAATGTGCACACTGATGCATCTCCTGCAGAATTCCTATTTACACTCTACATTTCTTAATGGGATTCAATACTACTACTTTTTTTTTTAATCTGTACTTGTAAGGCCCCCTTATATTCCAAGATAATATTGACAGAGTAACCATTGTTGATTATTGTCCACAACTTATCCTGCAGTTGATAAACATTTGCCTGACTTGGATATAAATCTAAAGGGATGACAAACATTTGTACTGTTTATATCTTAATATCCATATCTGTAGTTATAAATTTCCATTTTTGTAGGTTTAGTATTATCTTTTTAGTCTTTTCCCACATATCCTTAGCTGTCATAACAGAATCATTTTTTAATCCATGTACCTGAATACTTTACATTGTGTACCCATAAATATGAGTACTGCTGAAGTTTGTGCTTGCTATAGCTTTTATTTTAGCTTCATTAGTTTTAGATCCTGAAAAGGCGTAGAGCTATCTTGAAATATTTTTTACAACACTAAAATGTCTTTTTCTGGATTTTTCAAGTACAAAATAATATATTTCAAATAATGCTAACGTTTATTGATTACCAGCTGTATCCTTTAGTTTGCGAGTCCTCTGTTTTCTTTGTGTGGCTGTAAATCTCAGTTAACCACTGTGTACTGCAGATCAGCACATCCTGCTGTAGTTAAGTGTTGGCAGCTACCTTGTTTAAGCAGAGGCACCCCCTCATTCAGTCTTTACCATGTCTGTGCATGTGTGTGTGTGTGTGTGTGTGTGTGTATGTATATATATATATATATATATATATATATATATATATGTATGTATATATATATATATATATATATATGTATATATATATATATATATATATATATATATATATATATATATATATATGTATATATATATATATATATATATATATATGTATGTATATATATATATATATATATATATATATATATATATATGTATATATATATATATATATATATATGTATGTATATATATATATATGTATGTATATATATATATATATATATATATATATATGTATATATATATAGATACACACACACACACACACACACACACACACACACACACATATACATAAATACATACACACCTGTTCCTGTGTTGTTTGAGTGACCCCACGGTCTCCTTTTCCTGCCCTTGTAAATCACAGAAAATGTCAGACAGTCATTCATGCCAGGTGTTAAGAGTTGCAGATGTTACATAATTCAGAATATTCATAGTATCTCTGGTGTCTCGTGGCACCTCCCCACATCCCTGCTTAGTGCCATGAAAGATCAGTTGCAGGCAGATGCTAACCCAGTCATGCATCATCACACCAAGCATCTTAACGATGCAAATGAATAGAGCCTATAATTTCCTTAACACTGATGTACAATTTCTCCTCCATAATGTGCTGCAAAATAAATAAATAAATAATAATAATAGAATCTTATTTAGTTGATATTTGTGATTTTTAAAACAACCTTTAGGAAGTCAGGCTGTGGTGCCCTACCTAGTGAAGAAGTCTACAGTAAGCATGACCTGCCGTTGATAAAGCCAAACTGAAAACTGTCCTGTGTTTTGGAGGTTCCCTATATCCTTATTGATTAGTTCCATGAGAAGTCTTTCCATGGCTTTGCGTATGACGCTGGTCAGATTTATGGGTCTGTAATTGCCTGTGTTTGTGAAAGGTACCCCCCTTATGCTGGAAAATGACTGTAACTGTTCTCCATTCTCTTCGTACAAAATCTGTGTGGAGTCTGAGGTTGAACAGTGTTGTTTGGGGGTGAGATTGACTAAATTGTGCTTCCTGCTATTTAAGATGCTTCCAAGGATATTCTCAGGACTCATCGATGTAGTATTTTTAGCTTTTGATAGTGCTTTTACAACTTGGTGTTGTGTGATAGCTGGAAATGAGCCAGTTTCAAGTATGTCTTGAGGGACAGATGGAGGGGAGAGAAGGGTGAAGTTAGAGCTGAATTAATTGGCCAGTAGGTTAGCTATGTCTTCAGCCTCCATGTAGGTAACATGGATTTGGTGGTGATAACAAACTTGCCAGTGTGTCACTTAGAAGTTGGAAGTTTAGAAATTTCTCTAAGACAGACAGACCTTGGGTGGATGGGATCTCTGGTTTCAGTTTTAATTTGAAGGAGATTGCTTTACAGTCAGGCCTAATAATTGACAAAGATATGCAAGAAATGGTACAAAATGCCCCCATATTAGAAATGACAAAATGCAAGATGTTTCCCTGTGGGTAATTTTTCTAGGGTGTTTATTTTGACAAAGTCCAGAAATCGCTGTGCTTGAGCACTTGTGGTTGTGTAGGTTTCCAGGTTTATAGCTGAATAGTTTCTGAATTAAAAAAAAACAAAATGAACAGTCTCAGCAAACCCCTGGTAATAGTTGCTTAACAAACAATGGCAAGGATGCTCCAGAAAGAAATAAAGGACCCCCCCCAAAAAAAAAACCAAGGACAGCCCAAAAAGTCAGTTTGACTATTCACTTCTACTAATTCCAATCCCTTACCATCCTGTCAATCTTTTAAATCTATTCCACAATCCAAATTTGCATCTATATGGAATCAGACTGTTTTGGACAGGTGGATACTTAGAATTATCCAACAATGTTATAAATGTGAGTAGGAGTCCCTCCCTCCTTTTAAGGGATTCCCACTCCTCCTGCAAGTCAAGTTTCCCTATTTCTTCCATGTTTTTCAAAATATGCTGTCTCGGGGAGGATCTTAGAAATAGTGTCATCAGATCTTCTGGGAACATGTTTGCATTCAAGATTTGTCCTTGTGGCAAAGAAAGTAGTAACATGGAACCTGTATTGCACCTTTTCTTTCTCAACCTTTTTTTGTCAAAGTCCCAAAATTCAAAATGCTATCCCTTAATTCCCTATTACAACTTATTTGTCTTCTAAGTTAACCTGGTAACGCTGCTCTTCAATGAGGCCTGTAATCATATTCCAGTTCACAAAGAGTTTAGGCTTTTCCTGAGATGCTTTGAATTTGGCTGACGTTTCCAGTTCTCTGCATTACCCTTTGGGCTTTCTACAGCATCAAGGGTATTTGCAAAATGCCAGCCTCCTACAGTAGCTCATTGCTGGATGCAGGGTATTCACGTTTTTTCCATATTTGGATGACTATCTTATCTTTGCAGAGTCTTGCTAGAATGTCAAGAACCCCTTTTCTGGTCAAAGATCTTTTTATCAGTCTGGTATTCAAATTAAGCATTCAACAATGTTGTCTTAGTGCTGCTCATAGAATAGTTTTTCTGTAATGTCTACTGGATACTTCTACCCAAGAAAATGCATACCTCTACTTAGAGCAGTTACTGAGGTTTTCCAAGCAATGTACAGTTTCTGCCAGGGATTATCTCAGGATCCTGAGATGAATGACTTCTATGATTGTCATGATACCTTTAAGTCAACTAGATGTGAGAAAAATTTAATGGTTCCATAAATCAGTCTAGTCTCTGCACCAACACCTTCTGATTTTTCAGGTTCTAGTCCTGGGATTTGTAAAAAGGCAGTTAAAGTGGTGGAGGGACCATTTAATTCTAAACCCTGGTCTCCCCTCTTCTCCTCCAGCTCTGATTTAGTCCATTACAACAGGTGCCTCAGACTTTGCTTGGGAAGCTATAGCTGTAGGGGTAAAGTTGCATCAGCTGTGGGACATTCAAGACAGACAAAGGCACACGTGTCAGAATTTTTGCCAACATCTGCATTTTCTTTAGTCCCTAGGGCCTCTTCAAGTCAATACAGATAATGCCATGGTGATGTGGTAAATAATCAGGGGCTTCAGATCATACACTCCCCCATCAGTGGTGGCATGGGATTTTGCAAATCAGCAAAATCTTTACCTGCAGTCAGCATGCATTCTATCAGAGCAAAACACTATAGCAGACAAGCTGAGTAGTAGCAGGGTGGACCCTCACAAGTGGATATTGAACCAAGGGGATCTTTCAGTAATTAGTCCAAAGCTACACAAATACATTTGTTTGTCTCCAGACAGAAAGACAACTAAAAAAAGTCTGCTTCAGGATTCCTTGCAGGCAAGCAAGCTTGGAAGACAGATGATTTTTTATTCCTTTGAATGAAAATGTTTTTCTGTGCCTTTTCACCCTTTCCATACCATATCCAGGCTTATTCTGAAAATTCAGGCAGCCTCACCAAAGATAATTGTAGTGACACCCCTGTCCCCCCTTGGGAAGCAGCGGTGGTTCTTCCTTCTTTGGGAATTGGCCTAGGGGAATTAACACAGACTTTCACACAATTTGCACAAAAATGGGGTTGTTTGATAACACTCTGCCCTGAAATCTTTTCAGCTGACTGCCTGGATGATAGAATTTTGATACTTTTTAGGCACCTTTTTTTCTGAGGACATGCAGCAGGTACTAATGAAGGCAAAGAAACCTATTACTAGGAAATCATATATTTGTGAGTGGAAAATATTTTCTAGCTGGTGACTTAGCAAGAAAAGGTGCTTCAACAAAGTATTAGTTTATGGGTGTACACACTTGTGCAACCAGCTTATTGTACGTTTTTTATTTTTTATATTTTTCCCCTAACAGATTTGTTTTTCAATTGAATTGTACAGGTTATAGGTCACATTAAAGGTGGGAAAAGTTTTGAAATTTTATATTGTGGTCTCATTTTTTATATCACAAAAACCTGGCATTTTAACAGGGGTGTGTGTACACTTTTTATATCCACTGTAGGTAAAAGGAAGCGATTCTTAGTCTGCTACATCAACAGATAAGTGGTGCTAGCATCTGCCCTTTAGCCTTTCATTTTAAAGTACATGGCAGAACTGTTTGACTAGAATTTGGAATGTCTCCATTAAGGTCTATTTATCTGCTGCCTCCTCTTGCTTTAGTCACTTATCACCATAGCTTCTCTGCTTCAGAAATCGCATTTTTTTCATTAAGGGCCCTTTGTCCTAGGTCTGCCAAGAAACCTGTACTTCCCCCTTGGGAATCTGAATTTCATCATTGAAAAGCCAACTTTTTCTCAGTTTGAGCCCTACCAGTCAGTAGAACTTGAATTTCTTTCTTAGAAAACTAAATTTTGGTGGATGCTACCTCTAGAAGAATCTCTGAGCTACAGGCCTTGAAGCCTAAAAAAATATATGCAGCATTCCATAGTAGTATGGTAACCTTTCCTTCTTCCTCCCTCCCTGACTAGGGTCATTTTAAAGCTGATCTTAGATAAAGCCTTCAATTTACCTTTTACTGTAATCTCCAGAACAAAAGAGAGAGGGTGCTGCAGTGGCAGCTTGGATATTACACCAACATAATCAAAGAATTCAGACAATCAGACCAGCTGTTTCTCCTTTATCTTGGGAGGCCAGGCAGACGTTTAACTAAGCAGACAGTTGCTAACTGGCTACTTCACTTTCTGCTGAAGTTGTAATGGTGAGAACAGGTGACAGCCTCAACTATATCACTGTAGAGTTTTTTTTTCCAGGAACATCTCAGCATCAGGTGTCTGAAAACAGTTATTTGGAGCACAATTTAATTGCTTTATAAATATTGCAAGTTAGATATTTGCCTTAGAAACAGTGCAAGTTTGTGACCTCACTTCTCCAGGATAGATATTTGTTTGATCTGAAGTAGTTAACTTCATTTGATCATCAACCTGTGGGTTTTGGGTCCGACATGGATCCAAGCAGGCAGCTTTCCAAGCTAAGATCCAAGCTCCTTTCCTTACCCATACTACACTGCAAACTCCTTCCAACCCCTAGATCTCATTTGCCGCGGCTTTGCCAAGACGTGATCTCTGAGCTCCAGGCAGGTTGAGTAGGGTTTCCTTACTTCAACTGTTAAAAAGTTAGTTTTAATGCACATGTGTAGTGTTTACCTTCTCCTTTACCTCCCCACAGGTTTTCCGTTAAGAAAAGGTACAAAAATTATTTTATTTATTTATTTTATTTTACATTTGTTGACCGGGCTAGTCCAACTGGATACATGTCCATTTTCAGTAGAGGCCCAGGGGGATAAGCTCCAAAATTAAGCTAATAAAACAGTACAGCAAAACTAAAAATTATTTGAAATACATTGTTGATGGAGATTTACATCAAAAGGCTAAATTTAAAGCAATTGACTACAGAGTTTAACAAAAACAATACAGTACTATTTACATGGTAAAGGGTTAGACATTCATCATAAGGCAGGTTAGGAAAGAAGTAAGGATTGAAATAAAAGTATTACAGTTGATTAATAAAGTATATCTCTAAGATAATAAAAAAGTTTGCATATATACACCTAAACAATACTGTCAAAGTAAAAAGATTGTTACTCTATATACAAGGTGGAGCAGTAGTGCTCACAGCTAGATGAGTGTTACAAAGTACATACTCATAAGGTAGTTCCCTGAGAAAAACTAGACTTAAAATTGGGAAAAAGGGGAGGATTACTAATCCTACTTTAAGGGCAATGGGAGAGAGGTAAACAGTAACAATATACTGGGTGAGTGTTAGTCTGGGTTGGTACATGGGCATAGCCATTGTGTCTTTAGTAGAATTTTTAGTTGGATTTTGAAGAGTGGTAATGATGATAATGATGTAAGTTTGCTAGGAAGCCTATTCCAAATCTTCCCCACAGAATTAGAGAAAAGAGAATCACCTGCTTTGTTGTGGGATTTCTGAATGGTAACCAGAGATTTATTTGCTCAGCGAAGGGTAGTAAGATTTACATAGGGGGGAGATGAGGCTACAGAGAGTAGGAGTATTACTAGGATGGTACAGAATCCTATGGATGATGGTGAGTTGTTGAAATATCAGCTGGTTTTGCAGTTCTAGCCATCCCAGCTGTTTGAGATTCAGGCAGTGGTGAGTTCTAAATGGAGAACCTGTAGCAAATTTGGCAATGTTGTTATAGGAGGTTGCCACCTTAATAAGGTTGCTTTTGGAAAGATTAGTATGAATGGGGGAGGCATAGAGGATGGTAGAAATCAGATGGGTATGGGCAATGGTAGTTCTGGCTTCAGGGGTAAGGAAAGGTTTTATCCTATACAGAGAACCAAGTTTTCTGTTTAGTGATGTAATAGTAGAGTTGATATGCGAGTCAAAGTTAAGGCTGTGGTCAATTATTACACCTAAGAGTTTGGTAGTTGGGTCAGGAGCTGTGACAGTACCATTGTTGGATATAATGGAGAAATTTATTGGGGAGGATTTTAGAGTTGGAGTAAATAGCAATAGTTTTGTTTTTTTGGCATTTAGGAGAAGGCAACGTTGTAGGAACCAGTTTTCAACTAGGTTAAATACTGTTTGGGTGATGGATTGGAGTTCTGATGAAGAAGAGGCATTACAAATTAGTGTGGAGTCATCTGCATATTGTATGCAGGTAGCTAGAGGAAGATTTATACTAAGATCATTGATGAAAATGGAGACGAGGAGAGGTCCCAGGATAGAGCCTTGAGGGACACCAAGGGTAATAGGGAGATGTGTGGATAGTTTTTTTTCCCAAAGGGCAGCTTGCTGTCTATTATGCAAGTAAGAGTTGAACCATTTTAATGTCTGTGTGTTGAGTGAAAGTGATTTTAGTATGTTCAGAAGTAGTTGATGGTTAAACATGTCAAAAGCTTTAGATAAGTCAATAAAGAGTGCATAGGACCATGGTATTATTATGATGTTTGTTAATGCAGTCAGAGAAGGATAGGAGAGCAGTGGTAGTACTATAGAAAGGTCTAAAACCATGCTGACAGTCTGCTAGTAAGTTATTTTGGAGAAGGTGATCCAGAAGTTGTTGATGGATGCATTTTTCCATGATTTTGGCTAAAGGAGAAAGTAGGGCTTTGTGGTTTTGTTAGTGTAGGCCTCCCTTTCCCACCTTTGCTGTGTGTGGTGTGATTGTAGGTGGTGCTTTAGTTAGCCTTATTTTTTGTTGTGGGGATTGAGATGGGCCCTCAAAAGCCGACTTTCTCAAAATGCACAGTGTGTGGCTATAAGTTGTCTCCGGCTGATGGCCACACACTGTGCGTCTTGTGTTTGGGGGTTCCCCACCTTTCTTCATGCTGCAAAATCTGTGCAGCCTTTAATCCACGGGCCCTGTGGGACCGCAGGACTAAGTTAATTTTAGCTGGGCTTCTCTGGGCAGAAGCTGTTTCTTCCTCTTCTCCTTTCTCTACGTCCACGGCTGTGGCCGTATCAGCTTCAGGTCCTCCTCCCTTGTCTGGGACTCACACTCTCGTATCAAAACAGGGTGACAGAGGCCAGGAAGGAAAAGCATAGGGAGAGAGAGAGAGAGCGAGAGAAAAGAATAGGGGTTGTAAGAGACCAGCGGCTCTGTCGGATCTATCGGGTCCTCCTATTGAAGTTTTCGCTACCCCGGTCAAAACTTCTAAGCTGTCTTCCCTTTGGCTCCGATCCCCTAGATTTTCTCCGGTGCCAGAGGAGGAGGAGGAGGTTCGGCCTGCTTCAAGGTCGTCCACGCATCAGCCCTCTCGGCCGGTGTTGGTGGCATCCTCCAGATCTACAAGAAGCCTCTCAGAGGCTAACATGGACCGGATGATAAGGTTTGTACAGACTCAGTTGCAGATGGGAGTGTTGCTGGCTCTCTCTCCCGCCGGAGTGGGGAGTTGGGCTCCGATGTTTGCCCCGATAGCTCCTTCTCCAATCCATACCCGGGTTTCGTGGTCCCTGGACCCAAGGAGCCCCAGAGTCAGGGGGTCGTCACCGATGGTTCCCCCAACCTCAACGCTGGCCATGCCCTGGAGTATATCAGATCCTATGGCTTCAGATCCAAGCTCTCGGAGCCATGATTTGGGCATCGGGTCCGGGCGGATGCGTGTGTCATCGGCTCTATTGGCGGGATATACCATTCTTATGGGTCCGTCTGTTCCGGGTTCGGCTCCGATCCCTTCATCGTATCCGAGGGGCACGGTTACTCATTCTTCTAGTTTTAGAGAAGCCGGTCCCCCTTCAGCCTTCAACATTGTGGAGAGAGTTCTCTCAGGAGGATTGAGACCCCTCATTCGGAGTCCGTCCCTGCTCCCACGCTGCTGAGTGTGTCTTCTGTCATCCTGTTCTCTCAGAGACAGCCTGTGTCTGCTACGCCCCAGACGGTTCCCCTTGAGGAATATGAAGCTGTTTGTGACCCCCGAGGAGATTCCTCGCAAGTGCAGCAGGAGGCACTTGGACTCCCCAGAGTCCCGCACAGAGGATACTGACTTGGAGGAAGGGGAAGGCTCCCCCAGATCACCTCCCGAGGATGTCTTATTTGGAGACTTAATGGAAATCCTGCGCCAGCAGGGAGGTTGGTCCACCCAAAAGCCTTCCTCGGACGAGTCGGTATTCCTGAAGGCATTCGACGCAGGCCCATCTACCTTTTGGATGTCCAACCCGGCTGATCCTCTGGTGGACCTCATTACCACCAGAGCTTGGAAGAAGACGGACACTGTAGAACCTATACCAAAAAGGCCAGACAAGATTTTGAGACCTCCTGTGGATTAGCCAGCATGGAGTAAGGGTTCCCCAGTCGATGCCATGGTGGTGGCAGCGGCCACTAAAAAGGAACTGGCTCAAGAGAGTTCCTCGGTCCATCCTCTGGACAAAGAGTCTAGGGCAATGGATCAACTCAAAAAGCGTATGCTTCAGCTACCTTTGCCATAAGGGCGCTGAACTATATGGCCCACATGATCACACTTCAGCGCGACCATGTGAAAGAGTACTCTGTGTCTCCCCAGGAGTCCATTTCGGACGAGGATAAACATTCATTCTCGGCACATATGGCCACTCTTAAGTCGATGACTAACACGTTCATGCACCTACTCTCTCATGCCACCAAGGGAGCCACTAGGGTGGCCGGGTCTGGCGTTGCCATGAGGCGTCACGCCTGGCTCCGGCTTTGCGGTTTTGCGGAACCTTTCAAGGCATCCTTCACGGATGCCCCTTATGACGGTTCAACCCTGTTCGGGAAGACTGTCCGAGATACGCTAGTCCAGAGTGAGGACGACGGGAAGACGCTGTCGGCTGTCGGGATCCGCTTCTCTAACCCTCAAAGATCCTTTTCCAGGAATCAGCGAGGGCAAAAGAAGGTGCGATTCCAGAAGTCTCAGTATTCCCTGGACACTCAGGACTCCTTTGCCCCAAGAGGCAGAGGGGGACATGGTGGATGTCGGTGCAGAGGGGGACTAAAGAATTTTGGGTCACGGGAACCATTCACGGATCGACCTGCGCAGCAGCCCTGAGGGGTTACCCGACTGATACACTCTGGAGGCAGTCGGGGGGTGTTTTTCGAAGCACCTAGCTCAGTGGGAGTCCATCATGTCGGACGGCTGGGTACTTCGGATAATATCCAGAGGTTATTCCATTCCCTTTCTGACCAGTCCCTTACCTCCAAAGCATCTCCCAGACGTTCCACCCGCTCAAAGGGAGGTAGCAGCTATGGAAATAGAAAAGCTTCTAAACAAAAGAGCAATCCAGCCAGTCCCCTCAGATCAGTTCGGGTCAGGCATCTATTCCAGGTTCTTTTTGGTGCCAAAAAAGACAGGGGACTTGAGGCCGATTCTCTACCTATCCACATTGAACTTTGTCTGTTGCCAAGGAGAAGTTCTGGATAGTCACCTTACAATCCATTCTGCCATTCTTGCAGGAGGAAGACTAGATGTGCTCTGTAGACTTCAAGGATGCATACTTACCACATCATGATGGACAGACGATCCAGGAGATTTCTCCACTTTCAGCATGGAGCCAATCACTACCAGTTCAAGGTCCTACCCTTGGGTCTCACCACAGCCCCCAGGGTGTTTCCCAAAGTCGTGGCAGTTGTAGCGGCCCACCTGAGACTTCAGGTCATTCAAGTCTTTCCGTACCTAGGTGATTGGCTCTTCACTGCCCCCTCTAGGCATCTACTTGTTTAAGCCAGAAAGTTTTTCCTTCAACTGTCAGATTTACTGGGTATCACGATAAACATTGCAAAATCCTCTCTTCAGCCCGTTCAGATTCTGGACTTCATAGCAGCAAGAATAGATTCTCTCAAGGCCAAGGTATTTTTGACTTCGGACAGACTTCGGAGCCTGACCATTCATGTATTGGCACTTTTTCAGACATCCTCACCCCCAGCAGAACTAGTTCTGCGGGCTTTAGGGTCTATGACAGCAGCTGTAAATACGGTTCCTTCTGCACGTTTACACATGAGAGTGTTACAGTGGACGTTACAAGTTCAGCGGTCTCTGTTATACCAGCCCTTAGGTTACTTGATTTCTCTACGCAAGGTGTGCAAGACTTAGCTGGTGGCTCCAATCCCAGGATCTTCAAGAAGGACGCCCCTTTATTGTGACCCCACCCCAAGCCACGGTGACCACGGATGCCTCCCGTCTAGGGTGGGGGGGACACTGCTCGGGCAGGACTGTCTAAGGCATGTGTTCCCTGAATGAGACTGTTCTGCATATCAATGTTCTACAGATGAGGACGGTCCTTCCTTCATGCTTCTCTTCCTCTGGGAATGATTGCAATTCAGTCAGACAACATGTTAGTGGTCTGGTATATCAGCAAACAGGGATGAACCAGGTCCTACCCGCTTTGTCGAGAGGCCATGAGAGTGTGGGAATGGGCAATCTTCACCAACTGTTTTCTGATAGCAACACACATTCTGTGTTGTTCCAACATTTTGGTGAACAAACTGAGCAGGACTATCCTTTTACCCTATGAGTGGTCTCTGAACCCTTGTGTAGCAGAACAGATCTTCCTCAAGTGTGGTCAGCCTTGCTGCAATCTCTTCACATCGCTGTCCAACGTGAAATGCAGCGAGTTCTTCCCTGTGATTCCTCCACGAGGGGAAGCCCCCAGAGACACTCATGTCCATGCTTGGCCAACTGGTGGTCTTTATGTGTATCCCCCGCTACCTCTAATGACATAATTCTTGCAGAAAGCCCATCTGTTGGGGAGCAGGATTATCCTCATAGCCCCATTCTGGCCTCGTCAAGTTTGGTTCCCTTGCCTACGGTCTCATCTAGTAGCTCCGCCTTGGATCTTAGATCCCATTCCGGATCTCATTTGTCATCCCTCCGGAATTCCTCCTCCGAATCTGGACAGCCTCAAGCTTACTGCTTGGTTGCTTAAGTTCCTCTAATTGCCAGGACTCCCGGACTCTCTTCTCCTGTTAAGTCATTCTGGTGGTGATGCACAAGTCATCCACCCGAACGGTGTACCGTAGTAAATGGATGCGTTTTTCCATCTGGGCTTCTCAGAGAAATTTGGATCCGTTTAATGCCCCAATTCCAGCGATCATAGAATTTCTGTCTCAGATTTTCCAGCAGGGGGTCAGCTCTTCCACTGTTAAGGTCCATCTGGCAGCTATTTCCCACTTTCATGTAGGAGAAATTCAGGTTCACTAGCTGCTTCTAGGATTTGTAAGACTCTCATCAAAGGCCCGTTTTTGCTAAGACCTCCAATTAAGCATCCTTCCCCTCCGTGGGATTTGATCTTGGTTCTTCAGGCCTTAGTTGCGCCTCCGTTCGAACCAGCAGAGTCAGTTAATTTAAAATTTTTGTCTTGGAAGATGGCCTTCCTGGTGGCTGTCACTTCAGCTAGGAAGGTGTCCGAACTTCAAGACTTGTGTATAAAACCCCTATACTTAATTTTTCATAAGGACAGGGTTTCTTTAAGGACAAATCCTTCTTTCCTTCCTAAAGTTGCTTCAGAGTCAAATATCAGTCAGTCTATTAATCTCCCAGTATTTTTCCATAATTTTCAAAACAAAGAGGAATACAAACTTCATTTGCTGGATTTCCACAGACAGCTATGCTTTTATTTACATAGGACTAAACCCTTTTGTAAGTCTGATCAGTTATTTGTTTCCTTTGCCAAGCCCTTTTTGGGGAAACCAGTTTCTAAGGTGACTATTGTTAGATGGATTTCACTTTGTATCCTGCAAGTGTACAGGGTTCATGCTCATTCTACTCATTCTATGGCTATTTCAGCTGCTTTCTGGTCCAGAGTTTCTCTGGATGACATTTGTTCAGCGTCTACCTGGGCTTCCTCTCACACTTTTATTACTCATTATAAGCTAGACATGTTATCTAGAGGAAGGGCTTCTTTTGGTTCTGCAGTGCTCCGGAATATCCTTCCATAAGGGCCTCCCAAGGTTTTTTGGTAGCTCGGTACTCTGTCCCACAAGTTGATGATCAAATGAAGTTAACTACTTCAGATAAAGACATTATGTACTCACCATAACGTTCCATCTGAGTAGTTAGACTTTGTTTGTCATAAACCTTCCATCCCTCCTTCCCCCTGACCGTGGTCGTTTGCGATAGTACTTGGACTTAAACTTATTGGGTATTATAAGCTTAGTCTGTGTGAACAGGTCAGGTTATTTCTCTTGGGTTGATGTGTGTCACGTTGTGGGTGGCAAACTCGATCTGAGGGTTGGAAGGAGGTTGCACTGTAGTATGGGTAAGGGGAGGAACTTGGAGCTCAGATTTTAGCTTGGAAAGCTTTCGGCTAGGATCCATGTCTGATTCGAAACTCACAGGTTGATGACAAATGAAGTCTAACTACTCAGGTGGAACGTTATGGTGAGTACATCACTTCTTTTTTCATTTGTTGGCCGTGGAAGTCCAGCTAAGTGTAAAACCCTTTTTTTTTAGTGGAGGCCCATGAGAAAAGCTTCATTAATGTAATATAATACGTAATATACAATGTAAAGTGACACAGATAACTTGAACAGTAGTGTCTTCTTTGATGGTGCAGTATTAGAAAATCATACATAGTAGCATATTAGCAGGGTTCACATTACATAAAAGCCTATTATATACAACTATAGTTTCACACTGGTACAATCACAATATTGTTTTGAAGTAGAGTAAGTTGTATACAAGCATTTGTAGTAGAATAGCTGTAAACATGGGTGTACATAAATAAACATATATATCTATATTAAAGAAGAAGTTAAACAAGTTATTCAGGTTGCATTAGCGAAATATGACATTTAGGTTGTCCTAGTGTTAATAAGTATATATAGATAAGAGATTTATTTCTTTGCTTGCTTGTTTGTTAATAAGATAGATCCATTGGTCTGAGGACCCTTTCCAGGAACAGCCTGGACAACAGAGATTTATTTTTTTGCTTGCTTGTTTGTTAATAAGATAGATCCATTGGTCTGAGGACCCTTTCCAGGAACAGCCTGGACAATGAGGCTTGGGTAATGAGGCAGAATAATCACATAAAGTGAAAGTGATATTTTCTTATTTTTTTCATATAGTAAATGATAATGTCAACTACATAACATTAACACAGTTGTATCATGTGCAGTTCAAGTTCAAATGTAGTCCACTTCTATGGTCTGAAATCAGACTTTTCCTGGCTATAAAAAAACAAGTAATCTCTGTGGTATCCTGGAAGTCTCAAACAACCCACTAAACAAGTATAGTGGGTCCAAAAACAAAACAGTGTAAGAAACTTCTCTATGTGGAAGATTTTCAGTCCATATATCTCTAGTTAATCACTGTATATTAATCAGATCAGACAATAGTAGTAGACGTAGCGAACCTAAACTCGTCTTAAGTCAAAAAAATTAAAAATATATATAATTTGAAATATTGTACAGAATTACTAAGTATTCGAAAGTAATCCAAGCAAGGCAGGCAGTCTGTTTCCAGTCGAAAATCCTTTATTAAGTACACAGACAAGCGATCCAAATAAAACGAAAGTAGAGTAATAGTTTCCTCGCAAGCTTTCTAAATTGATGTATACTTTTTATGAGGCACAGGAGTGGTTTATTGTGCTATAAAGCAAAGTGTTATTGATACACATGTTAAATTCACATCCCTTCCCCCATCAGTGTGACATCCGAGCTGGTCCTGCCCTACTTAGTAGCTGTCATAATAATATAACTCTTATGTACTTTAAATAAAATATATAATGATGTGGTTCCTCTTATTTAACCAGATTATTAAGTAGATTATTAAGTCAGATCCTGGATCGCATAGACATGGGTAATCTTGAAGGAGACATCCCGAATATTTTGCAGAAACATGAACTCGTGGCAATTAAAGCTGAACTGTTTTAGGAAGCCTGGACTAAACTACTACTGTTCAATTAAAAGTGTACTGGAACTTAGAAAATTGCCACATTGTTTACATGACTAAGTTTATTTTATTTTATTTTACCAGTTGGTTTTTAAATACCATTTTAAATCAGTTTTAATTTAAGTGTATATTTTGTTTTCATCGTCATACATTTTTTTTCTTGTTCTCTTTTTTTCCACTTTATTCAAAATGATGTGTAATAACAATACTAATTATACAATAATATTTTTATAGATAGTTTTTAGGGTTCTTATACACAGACCTGAAGAAGTCAAGAAGGATGAAAGTGATCTTTGTTAACAATAGTTTATGAAAATAGAATATGATTTTTACAATTGATGTTTTACATGCAGAGTGTATATGTATACGTTTATATATATTTTTTGATCACAAGATGGACTAAGGTTGATATATTTTCAGCCTTGTAGTATATTGTCTTGGATAAAGTCACAGACTTAATGATCTACTTAATAATGTGGTTAATATGAGGTACCACATCATTATAAATTTTATTTAAAGTACATAAGAGTTGTATTATTATGACTGCTACTAAGTAGGGAAAGACCAGCTCGAATGTCACACTGATGGGGGAAAGGATGTGAATGTAACATGTGTACCAATGACACTTTGATTTACAGCACACTAAACCACTCCCTTACCTGACAAAAAGTATATATATATTTAGAAAGCTTGTGAGAAAACTATTACTCAATTTTTGTTTTACTTGGATCGCTTGTCTGTGTATTTAATAAAGGATTTTCGACTGGAAACAGACTGCCTCCCTTGCTTGAATTGCTTTCGAATGCTTAGTAATTTTGTAAAATATTTCAAATTGTATATTTTTTATTATTTTTTTGACCTGACAAGTTTACGTTCGCTACTTCTACTAGTATGTCTGATGTGATTAATATACAGTGATTAACTAGAGATATATGGACTGAAAATCTTCCACACAGAGAAGTTTCTTACACTGTTTTACTTTTCCTTGCTAGCTAACCTCTTTATTACTGTTCCCACATATTAGGAATTCTGCTGGGGCAGTGATCTTTATGATACTTATAGTTCAGTTAAGTGAGGATACAGATGATTATTCCGGATCACATACAGTGATGTTGCAGCTTAGAAGTCATAGTCACGGTTGTTAATCAATTTGAAACTGTTGTTTTGTTGACTAGGCCAGTAGCTCCTGCAGTAAGGGTATTATCTGTTATGACCAGGAAAGGTTTTGTTTGTTAATATTACTTCCTGAGAGCTTGGAAACTTACAAGGTGAAGGTGTCAAACAAAGGTCTGTGGGCTTAATAGTTGAGACCTTCTCTTAGTCATTGTGATTATTTCCTAGCAGGAGAATTTTGCCTTATGTCTTCTGTGGCCAAATATTGAGCAGTTGTGGAGAAGCAAACTATGAAAAGGAATACAGCCATACCAGTGCCGTGGCATAGTCTCCAGGCATCCACTTTGTGTTACTGAACCTGTTTTTGTTCAAAGTTCACATTTGAAACTAAAGGATTTAGGGGAGATTGGTAAGAAGAGCAATATCTTAGTTCTAGCATTACCTTGGTTTGTGGATGGGGAATCTGCTGGTTCATAGCTAGTCTTGTGATGAGGCTGAGAGACATATTGTGTGTAGGAAGATGTGGCAAGAATGTTTTTTGAGTAAAGAGTGAGGGTGGGAGTGCTCTTACAGAGGCATCAACATTGATTCCAACTTTATTGGTAAAGTTATCCTGCTATATTGTATCTCCATTGTAGATTTCAAAGCAGAACATTTAGGTGTAGAATATGGTAGCCACGTTTTTACCAGCAAGTCAACAATGCTTGCAACATTTTTGGTGAAGTTCAGCTAGGGGAGAAACTAACCAAGAGTCCTGCTTCAGATAACCTTTTCTATTTTGTCTCTTGCAGTATCGCACTTAGTAACTGGTGGTTCGTAGCACATCTCACTGACCTCCTGTATCACTGTAAACCTCTTCAGTCCCACAATTTAAAGTAAGTTATGTAACCTTCACGTTATTTTATTTCACTTGTAACTCATCAAGGTTACTTCTTTATTTATGGCTTGTAAAGTAAAATTGTGCAAGGAGATGAACACTGACACTTTAAATTCAGATGTATTTGTGTTTGCTTGATAATAGCAAATGTGTTTCATGTAAAAGTGATCTGCATGATTGAATCTTTGAATTTGAGTTGATTTGTAGAGTAAATAGGGTAGTACTTGAAGTCTAATTTGACTGTAGCTGTGCTCTAATTTTTGAAATTCTTTGTAGTATTGGGGGTCCCTGATAAATTTAATTTTTTTTCTTCTTTTTTTTTTGCCCTTTTTACTGCTGTTTTTCTTTGCATTTTTGTCAACTTTGCAGATAAGAGAACAGGTATGAGCCATTATCGTATACCATTACTTTAGGGGGCGCAGTATAGCAAGTCTTCAGCCCTTCTCTGTATATCAGAATCCATGAAAATTGTTTTTTGTATCCAGTTGATTTTTGCCATCAGTAGCACTCAGAATGTTCAACACCAGGATACCCTTGCCACCTTTGGCTTTAAAGTCTGGCATTATTCCCCTCCTGCCACTTGAGGCTATGCAAGCTTATTTTATCATATTTACACTTCTTTGGGTTGTTCCTTCTTGGCCAACAGCGTCATTTCTGGAGTGACCCAAGGTAGTAGTCACACTTACTCAAGTTTAAGAGTAGATTCTGCTTGTCCACAGGACTGGATGTGGCATCATACTCTGTGCTTTATTGGTCATTTTCTGCAATATGCATTAATACCGTGACCCAAGTCAGCTCTGCACATGCACCGCTGTAATGAGGACTGCAACTAGCCCCATTTTGCATGCATGTGTCTATGTATGTACTACCCCTCCTGCTTAGAGTATTCATTTTGGTTGATGACCAAGCACGTGACATGATACTGTGCCCGTCTGTTCTACTTTCTGCCTCTAGTAGAAGCTACCAGCAAACTGAGTCTGGCTGCCTCCCTTCCCCCATCATAGGCTAGGCTCACTTTTACTCTCCTTAGACATCTCTTCTGGCATGTGGCTTGCTGATTGATCCTGAGTCATTTGGATCACTGTTAGGGTGCCCTAGTGCTGGCATATCTGGATCTTTAAAGTAACAGCTTCTGTAGGGATGTGGCATTATTTGCTTGGCACTTCCATATACAATGGTGAAGATACTCTTGGAAATGCTTGCTTATGGCAAGCATTCTGTTTCCCTTTTTTTGTATATCAGCCATTATTGATTCAGATTGCAGTAGCATAATTTTATACAAAATCATTCCTTACTCCTGACTAGCTTGATGTGATAAAAAAGCACCACTCAGATAAAAACAGTACTGCCTTTACATGAAACTCTGCAGATCTTTTGTTGAACCCACACTTTCTTGTTTTTAGCCTGGCCTTCGTTTGTGAATATGAAAATAGTCTTTGTGAAGTTGCGAGACTCTTCATGGCCATAGTCTTTCATTTACCATAATTTTTTGGTGTCACAATTTCTTTCCTTTCTTTGGTGATGTGTACATATCGTGTATCTTTTGTGTTGCAGTTGTCTGTGATCCTCATCTTTTCTTTATGAGGTACAGTGGTGTGAAGGAAGAAATGTGGTTTGAGACGTTGAACAAAAATAAAATGGTATTTCACATTGACTTCATACAGCACTAAAAAGAATAAATCCAATAATAGATGATTATTTCCAATTGATATTTCTGCAAAAAGTTGGAGCACATTATTCAGTTTAGGTAGTAAGGAAGTCTCAGTTGCATACTTAAAGGTGCTGTGGGTTAGTATATCACTTGGTCAGTTGCCACAGGAAATCTTAGTAAGGGTGATTTGAAGATAACCCTGTCTCAGTTAGTTAACAGAAATGTACAAGATACATTATAATTACCATGTAAATGTACATGGAAAAGCAGTTCAGTAAAAAATAGTTTGAAACTGTAGGAAGTAAGTTATATATTTACTTGCTTCCCCAGTGGCATTAATACTTTCATGCATTTAATATAACATTGCATAGTATAGTTTATTTAAAGGTAGCCAGTGCACTTTTTTTTTGCAGGGCTAAATGTTCATGTTTACAGAAACCCACTACCCATAATGCCCTTCCATCCTGTCAAATCCTCAGATCTCATTTGCCACTTGTTTCAGTCACACATGGTCTGCAAGACTCAGTGCAGTTTGTAGTGAATTTTTTGCAAGTACTTTTCAAATAAATGAATTTCAGTTTTTCACCTTCACTGTGTTTCCTTTTTATCTCTGTTATAGTCTATTGGCACCTTGTTTGCTGCCAGTTATATATTGGTAGTGTAGCCAATCCCGCCTTTTTCTTTTCCTTAAAAAAAAAATTATATATATATATACATATATATATGTGTGTGTGTGTATATGTATATATATGTGTGTGTGTGTATGTGTATATATATATATATATATATATATATATTTTTTATTATTTTTTAATTTTTTATTTTTGTTTAATTTATTTTTTAATATTTTATTTTTTTTTTTTTTATAATTTTTATAAATTTTTAAAATTTATTAAAATTATAAATTAAAAAATTAAAAAAATAAGAAATAAAAATAAAAAAAAAAAATAAAAAAAAATTAAAAAAAAAAAATTAAAAAAAAAAAAAATAGCAAAAAAAAAAAAAAAAAAAAATAAAGGTGGAAAAAATTTTAAAAATGAAAAAAAAATAATTTTAAATTAAAAAGGGGGAAAAAAATTTTAAAAAATGGAAAAAAAAAAAAAAAAAAAAAAGGGTTAAAAAAAAAAAAAGCTTTTTTTAAAAAAAATAATTTTTTTTATTTTATATATTTAAAAAAAGAAAAAAAAAAAAATAAAAAAAATTATAATTTTTTTATTTTTAATAATTTAATATAAATTTAAAAATTTTTATAATTTTTTTCTTTATAATTTTTTCTTTTTCTTTTTAATATATATTTTTTTTATATATATTATAATTTTTATATTATTTATATAATATTAAAATAATATTTTTAAATGTTTTAAAATATTTTTTTTATTTTTTTTTTGATTATACATAAATTATAAGTTTTTCTAAGATAATATTTAGTGTTTTTTTTTTTTATATTAAAATTGTTTTGTTTAAAATTTATATTTAATTTATATTTAATTGTTTTGTTAAAATGTTATAGGTGAATATTTTATAATATATTTATGTTCATATGGAATCTGTGATTTAAGCCTGTGAATGTGTTGTTAAACATTTAAATTTATTTGCTATCCGTAATTTTATTTTATTGTGCTTGATTAAAGTAACAGATATTAAAATTTTAGAGTCTCTTATCATATTTCTCTTGAAAGAGTCAAGCTCTGGCTTCTGGAGTCATTCGGGTAAGGAGCCTTGTTAGAATCTGCCCTCAATTCTATTATTTCCCTTCTAGGTTTAAGTCTTCAACGTACCATGATTTAAATTTCTGAGGTTTTATAAATTTTGAGGGGATCTATGGCTTTCCGGACATCCTCCGACGGCTATCCACGAGTAGAGCTGGGTTTTTTACCGCCAGTGGTCTTTTATTTGATTCTTGGTTAGTACTTTGTCATATTTTCAGGTGGTCAGTCCTCAATGGTTTCTTTATTCGGCCTGATGCGATGGAAAGGCAATTCTTTAGATTTAATCCTTCTTATGGCAGGATATGGTCTAACCTTTGCCCTGTTTAGTCTTAGGGTTGCAGTGCTGGGTTCAAGTCCCTAATTTCTTAGTACTAAAAATTTTACCTTTGTATTTGTGCG